>NC_142793.1:12954100-13254100 GCF_988280905.1 Pimephales promelas
TGATCCACAGATATTTTCTGTCAGGGCGAGATCAATGAAAGTCTTTTATCCACACGGTTTATTATATAACAATCAGAAAAGTGTGGACATGGTAATTTATATTCATTATATATAATTTGGAGGTTCTTACAGTCCTTTTTTATTCCAGCACTCTGATGACAGTGATATTGCTGTCATGGGAAATCTGGCAGCGTGTGGTCCGGCCCGAAAAGACACGTGTCTAAATTCAGTGACCCTTGTCATCTCGGGGACCACTGTAAGTACTGGGTTTAAAGAATTTTTTATTATTATCAAATTATTTTATTATTATCATTTTTATTATTATCATTGTTAAATTTTTATTATTATTTTTATAATGTATTAATAATAATAAATTATTATTATCTTGCTAATAATAATAGTTATACTGACTACTATGAGCAATAATAATACAGTCTTAATAATAATATATCTTTCTTGATGTTCTATTAATAAAACAGATTAGTTTCTCCTCCGTTGGAACTGTTGCAGCGAATGGAATCAGTGCAAATGTGCTTCCAGCAACCATAGGTGGGTTTTTACAAATATATGAGAACTTTTTATTTTGTCATCAATATATATGTATAAAATAACTGGATAATTTTGTTGTCTCAGGTCCTGTGAGCATCTTCCAGCCCTCTTCCTCCTTCATTATAGCTGATATGAAGAGTCTTCGTCTAGAGATCCAGTTGGCTCCAGTCATGCAGTTGTATATTACAGCCAGCACTGAAGAGAAAGGAAAAATGAGCGGTAAGTTGGAAAAAAAAAAACCTGCAGATTTTAAATATGTGTAATGTTTTCTGAAAAAGTTATTTTTTTTTATTTGTAGGAAATACATTTCTAATGAACTACTTTTAACCATGTTCCTCTCAGGTCTGTGTGGAAACTATAACGACATCCAAACAGACGACTTTAAAACCGGATCAGGCATGATAGAGGGCACACCAACCAACTTTGTCAACTTTTGGAAACGCAGTTGTCCAGATCTTGAAATCACATTTGACAACCCCTGCAGCTTGAATATGGACACAGGTGCTTACTGCATTAAATAAAAGCAACACGCTCACAGTATTCATGTTACAGTGATAATTTCACTATTTTCTTGACAAAAAATCAGTACATTTTCAATTCAGTCGTGCTAAACAAAGTAAACAAGCAAATCTCCTGTTTTTGTTCTCGTAGAGCAACTTGCGAAAGACTGGTGTTCCCGTCTCACAAACCCAAATGGGACCTTTTCCGAATGTCACTCAGAAATAAATCCTGAGATGTACTACCAAGTAAGTGTTCGTACATAAAACACTCTTCTCTTTTAAAATGTACTGCACAATTGTCTTGATGCATACATACATTCAATCTGTTTTTTCGCTTCAGTGGTGCGTCTATGACACCTGCAAGTGTGCAGATATTAAAAAGTGTATGTGTGCGGCCGTGTCCACGTATGCCCACGCATGTGCTGCCAAAGGAGTCATTCTCCAGGGCTGGATGGATTCAGACCCCTGTGGTGAGAACTTAATAAAATACACATTCAAACAAATATTTATGAGTGTACACTGTTTCAAATTAGCCTCTGTGTGTCTCTTGCTCTATAGACACAATTTTGAAGTGTCCAGAAAACATGAAGTACGCTTACGGAGTGACCAGCTGTGGAAGCACCTGCCGCTCTCTCAGTGTACACGATAACACCTGTCAAGGGTCCTTCACACCTGTAGATGGCTGTGTCTGTCCTGAGGGAACATACCTCAATGAAGCCGGCAGCTGTGTACATGCTGACCAGTGTCCTTGTTACTATGAAAACCAAGTCATAGAGCCATCAGCAGTGTACTACAAAGATGGTTATAAATGGTATAGATAGCAGTTTAACATATGCATAATGTACCCACTGCTACTGCTGCTACTGCACATGACACTTTTATGATGATTATAGTCAGATGGGTTATGGTTTTTGATTGTTTTTATGGTTAGGATATTTAATGTAATATATATAATCTATTTTATATGTTTTATGGGGTTTATCTGAGAATTGAATTGTTATTTATTCTGTATTACGCTGCCGGACCTGGGAAACGAATTTCGTTCCTTCATGTCTAACATGTTTGAATGACAATAAAGTAAACTGAACTAAACTAAACTAAACTAAATTAACATTTTTAAACATTTTGTTTCACCCCCACTCAATAGCCCTGTACTGCCAAATGAAAAATATATATATATATTTTTTTTTAATTAGAAGCATAACAATTGCTGTATAAATGCCGTTTAAAATGATTTTAGATGTAGCATGTCACAAAAGCGTACACCTATATAACAATCTCCACCTGCATTATAAGTCGGTAGTGGATAGCAAGTCGATAGTATTACTCTTGATAGTGGATTTTTACTAATACTAACTTACTAATGATTTTACTTCACTGTTTTGTCAAATACAGCACCTGTAACCATGGCATATTGCAGTGCTCCATTCAAGCAGGTGAACTAAAACCACCTTCTAAATTCAAACTTGAGGCATCACTCGTATGATGTGGGCTAATTTTCTGAATCTATATATGTGCTTGTTGTGTTTTCAGACTGTAATGCTCCAATGACATTCTTTAAATGCTCATATCCTGGAGAAAAAGGGACAGAGTGTCAGAGGACATGTGAGAAACAAGACCCAAACAACTGCGTGAGTTGGGACGGATGGATGGAATACATGAAAAAGAGGATGAATGAAATGAGAAATCTTAGTAGTTTTGACCCAAAAATCCAGTTTGTCCAATTCAAATGCTGGCATTCTCACAGCAGTTCTAAATGGCGCAGAGACAGATAATATGAAATGGCAAATCTTGCTAGAAGTTTGCAGGGAAAAGTTGGTTTAACAATTTTATCTTGTCAATAGGTGAGCACAGGGTGTGTATCAGGGTGTATGTGTCCAGACGACCTTCTGGCTGATGGCAATGGTGGGTGTGTGGAGAGGGAAAAATGTAGTTGTACCCACAATGGAGTCTCCTATTCTCCTGGAGACCAAGTTCAGCAGGACTGTAACACCTGGTGAGCCAATCACAACTGTTATATTATAACCCATGTTATCATGCCATCCCTGTTTTATCATTTTACATCAACAGTACCTGTCAAATGTTTGGACACACATCTGTACACAAGTGTAAATGTCACATACTGTAGCATGATCCAGTGTGTTTACTGTTAACTAAACGTAAAATAATTTCCTATAACTGCAACAAAGCTATCATTGAATTAGTATTTATTTGTGAATTGTTCTCTATATTTCAGCACATGCACAAACGGGGTGTGGAGTTGTACAGAAAAGGCATGCTACAGCACCTGTACCATCTACGGTGAAGGTCATTTCAAGACTTTTGATGGCAGGAAATATTCCTTCCACGGAGACTGTAAACACACCTTAGCCCATGTAAGTTTAACTCTGCCAATGAAAAAATATATATATATTTACAGATATCTAACAAATACCAGTTACTATTATATCTGCAAAAGCACTAAGAGTAATATGAAAGAGTCGTATGAAAAAAAGGGCTGGGTATTGACAAATTTCATAATTCTATCTCAAAGGAACCCATGCAGTACATTACTGTAACATTAAAGCAGTTTGTATACAAACATTTACATTGTGCATAAGGCATTTTTAACAATAACAAAGTATTAATATTTTTATATACTTTCGTTCTACTACAATTCTACGTTTATTGTTTTATGTTTTCATGATGGATTTATTCAAATATTGAAGAATATTTTAAGAGAAATTAAATGTAAATATCCTTCATATATTTAGTACGGAGCCCCCTAGTCCCACTTTGGCAAAAAAATAAATAAAATAAATTATAACTATCTTTTGGCCTCAAGATACTATCTCGTGACCTCAAGATAGTAACTCGTGGCCTCAAGATACTAACTCGTGACCTCAAGATAGTAACTCGTGACCTCAAGATAGTAACTCGCGGCCTCAAGATACTAACTCGTGGCCTCAAGATAGTAACTCGTGGCCTCAAGATACTAACTCGTGACCTCAAGATAGTAACTCGTGACCTCAAGATAGTAACTCGCGGCCTCAAGATACTAACTCGTGGCCTCAAGATAGTAACTCCTGGCCTCAAGATACTAACTCGTGACCTCAAGATAGTAACTCACGGCCTCAAGATACTAACTCGTGGCCTCAAGATTGTAACTCGTGACCTCAAGATACTAACTCTATCTTGAGGCCATGAGTTACTATCTTGAGGCCACGAGTTAGTATCTTGAGGTCACGAGTTAGTATCTTGAGGCCACGAGTTACTATCTTGAGGCCAGGAGATAGTTAATAATTTTTTTTTGCCAAAGTGGGACCAGGGGGGCTTTGTAAATTTAGCAAAATGCTCTTAGTGTTCATTTATTAGCTAACTCTCAAGCTATGGTCAGTAAATGGCTTTCCTGAGGTAAATGTTACGTTACATTGTTTACACCCATTGAAGACATTAACGTCTTTACGAGGTTAAAACACTGACTGAGAGATTACATAAAAACTTTAAACATTTCGGAAAATTGTACTGTATGTTTCAACATACCTTCTGATGTTATTTCTATCATATCACATTAAAGGGTTTTTTTTTTTTTCAAAGTTTTTAAAGTTTTTAATTCATTGTTTTAATTTCATATTAAAAGCAACACATTTTGAAAGCTGAGACCCTGTCTCATATCAAAAGTAGCTTGAATCGATTCCTGTGAATTAAGTGAGAATTTATTAAAATCGCGAAATCAATATTTTCAACCAAGCCCTGATGGAATTTGGAAAACATAACTTTTTATATAACTTAAAAAGATTAACTGCATATGAGGGTTAATTGGTAACACTTTACAAAAAGGTTCATTAGTTAACTACATTAGTTAACATTAACAAAGAATGAACAATACTTCTTTAGCATTTGTTAATCTTTGTTAATGTTAATTTTAACATTTACTAATACTTTTTAAACATCTTGTTAACATTAGTTAATGCACTGTGAACTACAGTAACATGAACAATGAACAGCTAGATTTGTATTAACTAACGTTAACAAAGAATTACAAATACAGTAACAAATGGTTAGTTCATGTTAGTTAATACATTAACTAATGTTTAATAAATGAACCTTATTGAGTAGTGTTACCGGTTAATTAAATGGGGCATTATAATTTGGAACATATTTTATTATGTGTGTGACCCTTCTAGGATTACTGCGGTACAAACTTGTATCCCTCCTTCCGGCTGGTCACAGAGAACATCCCCTGCTCCACCGGCAACAGTATTTGCTCCAAGACCATCCATCTGTTCTTTGGGGTGAGGCTATTTCATAGCTCAGAGTCAGCACATGTTTATTTGTAAAGCATCCTAAAATGCAATATATATTGTGTCACTAACTATTCAAATCCCACAGAGATACGAGATGATTTTATCTGAGGAGGATAGAGTGAAAGTTGTTGAAGGCAATGGCACAGATTACAACTATAAAATCCATTCTGCAGTCCTATATATTGTAATAGAAGTTGAAGATCTTTTGAATTTGATCTGGGACACTAAAACGAGTGTGATGATCCAACTCCATCCCAAACTAAAGGTATGCATTCCTTAAAGGTACACTCATACTCAAGAACCTTCTACCCTTAGTCTGTTCAATTACTCAACTAAACATCCACGTGATCTCTGTGGCAGGGCAAGGTGTGTGGGCTGTGTGGAAACTTTGATGGCAATGCGATTAATGACTTTATGAAGCTCAATGGAGAAGTGGTGACCGATCCAGAGGAATTTGGGAATAGCTGGAAGGTGGATGCCAAATGCCCAGATGTGACAAACGTGAAGCATCCTTGTGACGCAAATCCAAACCGGCGTTCCTGGGCTGAAAAAAAATGCGCAATCATTACGAGCCCTGTCTTTGAAGGCTGCAAATCAGCTGTAAGTAACAATTAACAAGTTGTGGATCAAAATCAAGCCTTGTTCGTGTTCTTAAAATTCTAGTTTTTACTCATGACTCTATATGGATGCCTAGAAATGCTAAATCATTACTGAAATGAAATTAATTTGTGTTGTTTAGTACTTTCTAACTGTATTTAATACATCTATCCCCGTTTTACAGACAAGGCTTGAGCCTTGTCCCACAGTAAAATGAATGTTTGAAATATGTCAGTGCCATTGTTTAGCATCTCAAGGCACAGAAAACTGCTATCCTGATGAACTGAGGTGCCTGTTGAATCATTTACATTTGCTTTGTTTCAATAGTCTCCTCCTTTATATAATCCCGCCCTCTTTTTAAATGTATAAGAATAGTTCTGTATTCTAAGTTAAATCAGACGATGCTGACATGACTGCAGCTACGAGCAATAAAGAACTTCTGCTTGGAAAACGTCCATTGTCTCCTGGTCTCCTCAGCTCCTAACTTTTCATCAAGGAGAAAAGTTTACCACACTTCTTAATGCCCTAATTGAACTAAGGCCTAAACCTGGCTGATAAATCATTGTCCTGATACATTTAAAACTTTGGTAAAAAAAAAAAAAACCTTTAACGTGATATGATAGAATTAACATCAGAAGGTATGTTGAAACATACAGTACAATTTTCGTAAATGTTTAATGTTTTTATGTAATCGCTCAGTCAAGCCCTGTCTGTGAAACAGGACGTAGTGTAGCTACTGTTTCATTGTAATCCTTGAGGATCTGTGTGTCTGATTCTTCTGTGTCTAGGTGGACTCTCGCCCATACTATGATGCCTGTGTAAGGGACGCCTGTGCATGTGACAGCGGAGGTGACTGTGATTGTCTCTGTACTGCAGTGGCAGCTTATGCTGCTGAATGCCGTAAAAAAGGAGTTTGTGTGGCATGGAGGAGGCCAGACTTTTGTCGTAAGTTTAAATATTTCTAACATTTATTTCGCCGAAAAATATATATAACTCATTTTCACAATATAAATATGAAATTACTTATGAGTATTTTTATTATAGTTTCAGAACTGTTTTTATGATGGATTTAGAAATTGAATATATGGAATAAGGAAACAATAAAATCCACACATAGAAGTTGTTAAAATAGAACAAATAAATGATGACGTTTCACGGCCAATTTAATATGACCTTCGTTTAATAATAGATATCTGTTACAGTAGCTTAAAAAACATTGCGGGATAAATGTGTCTGTAGCTCAAATAGAAATATTGTCCTGACTCAAGTGATTGTTCTTGCAGCTGTATTCTGTGACTACTACAATGAACTAAATGAATGTGAGTGGCACTATAAAACCTGCGGATCCACCTGCATGAAAACCTGCACAAATCCCTCAGGCACTTGCTCTGATCAAATCCCTACTCTTGAGGGTAAGAATTGAGCATTTTAGCATATTTTGAAAATATGTGGTATGAGTTTCTCAAAATAAGATATTAGGTACCAACATGTCTAGAAACATTTGATAATACCCATATCTTATTTTTATTTATACTTTTAGGTTGTTTTCTTCAGTGCCCTTCTGAGAGGCCATATCTCAGGGAGGAGACCATGAAGTGTGTTAAAACATGTGATGAATGTTTCTATGACGGGAAATTATTTCCACCTGGATCTGTCATTTACGACACCACAGATGGGAACGGGGCATGTTTAACTGCTCTGTGTGATTCAAATGGGGTAATAGTAAGAAATATTTATCAATGCCCAACCCCATCAACAACTCCTTTCATTTTCACAACTACAACTGAAACTACTAAAACAACCACAACTACTATGTCAACTACAACCACAGTATCCACATCAACAATAACATCTACAACTACAATAACATCACCAATAGTTACAACAACTCCCACATATGAGACATCTACAATCACATCCACTATACCTACATCAACAGAAACAACAACTGTAACAACAACACCTACATCAACTGAAACAACAACTACATGTTATGTAAGTTGTAAATGGTCAGAGTGGATCGATAGCAACACACCCAGTACAGAACCCAAAGGATTTGAAACTGAATCAATCGATGCGTTGTGGAATTCAAAAAAGATTACCTGTCAAAGCCCTGAAGAGATTGAATGTAGGGCAGTAGATTATCCGCAAAAGTCATTGGAAGATTTGGGTCAACAACTGTATTGTAATACATCTTTTGGACTGTCATGTTCAAATGAAGACAATGCAGAGGGCATGCCACCACTTTGTTACAATTATAAAATCCGTGTGAAATGTTGTAATGACAATTGCATTTCCCCTACAACGATCACATCAACAGAGACTACAACTGTAACGACAACACCTACATCAACGGAAACAACACCTACAACCGTTACAGTAACAACACCTACATCAACGGAAACAACACCTACATCAACAGAAAGTACAACTGTAACGACAACACCTACATCAACTGAAACAACAACTACATCAACTGAAACAACAACTACAACTGTAACAACAACACCTACATCAACTGAAACAACACCTACATCAACTGAAACTACAACTGTAACGACAACAGCTACATCAACAGAAACAACAACTACATGTTATTTAAGTTGTAAATGGTCAGAGTGGATCGATAGCAACACACCCAGTACAGAACCCAAAGGATTTGAAAATGAATCAATCGATGCGTTGTGGAATTCAAAAAAGATTACCTGTCAAAGCCCTGAAGAGATTGAATGTAGGGCAGTAGATTATCCGCAAAAGTCATTGGAAGATTTGGGTCAACAACTGTATTGTAATACATCTTTTGGACTGTCATGTTCAAATGAAGACAATGCAGAGGGCATGCCACCACTTTGTTACAATTATAAAATCCGTGTGAAATGTTGTAATGACAATTGCATTTCCCCTACAACGATCACATCAACAGAGACTACAACTGTAACGACAACACCTACATCAACGGAAACAACACCTACAACCGTTACAGTAACAACACCTACATCAACTGAAACAACACCTACATCAACAGAAAGTACAACTGTAACGACAACACCTACATCAACAGAAACAACACCTACATCAACTGAAACAACAACTACAACTGTAACAACAACACCTACATCAACTGAAACAACACCTACATCAACTGAAACTACAACTGTAACGACAACACCTACATCAACAGAAACAACAACTACATGCTATTTAAGTTGTAAATGGTCAGAGTGGATCGATAGCAACACACCCAGTACAGAACCCAAAGGATTTGAAACTGAATCAATCGATGCGTTGTGGAATTCAAAAAAGATTACCTGTCAAAGCCCTGAAGAGATTGAATGTAGGGCAGTAGATTATCCGCAAAAGTCATTGGAAGATTTGGGTCAACAACTGTATTGTAATACATCTTTTGGACTGTCATGTTCAAATGAAGACAATGCAGAGGGCATGCCACCACTTTGTTACAATTATAAAATCCGTGTGAAATGTTGTAATGACAATTGTATTTCCCCTACAACGATCACATCAACAGAGACTACAACTGTAACGACAACACCTACATCAACAGAAACAACACCTACAACCGTTACAGTAACAACACCTACATCAACGGAAACAACACCTACAACCGTTACAGTAACAACACCTACATCAACTGAAACAACACCTACATCAACAGAAAGTACAACTGTAACGACAACACCTACATCAACTGAAACAACACCTACATCAACTGAAACAACAACTACAACTGTAACAACAACACCTACATCAACAGAAACAACACCTACATCAACTGAAACTACAACTGTAACGACAACACCTACATCAACAGAAACAACACCTACAACCGTTACAGTAACAACACCTACATCAACGGAAACAACACCTACATCAACAGAAAGTACAACTGTAACGACAACACCTACATCAACTGAAACAACAACTACATCAACTGAAACAACAACTACAACTGTAACAACAACACCTACATCAACTGAAACAACACCTACATCAACTGAAACTACAACTGTAACGACAACACCTACATCAACAGAAACAACAACTACATGTTATTTAAGTTGTAAATGGTCAGAGTGGATCGATAGCAACACACCCAGTACAGAACCCAAAGGATTTG
Source organism: Pimephales promelas (assembly GCF_988280905.1). NCBI lineage: Eukaryota > Metazoa > Chordata > Actinopteri > Cypriniformes > Leuciscidae > Pimephales > Pimephales promelas. The sequence goes on from NC_142793.1 coordinate 12,964,168, forward strand.
AAACTGAATCAATCGATGCGTTGTGGAATTCAAAAAAGATTACCTGTCAAAGCCCTGAAGAGATTGAATGTAGGGCAGTAGATTATCCGCAAAAGTCATTGGAAGATTTGGGTCAACAACTGTATTGTAATACATCTTTTGGACTGTCATGTTCAAATGAAGACAATGCAGAGGGCATGCCACCACTTTGTTACAATTATAAAATCCGTGTGAAATGTTGTAATGACAATTGCATTTCCCCTACAACGATCACATCAACAGAGACTACAACTGTAACGACAACACCTACATCAACGGAAACAACACCTACAACCGTTACAGTAACAACACCTACATCAACTGAAACAACACCTTCATCAACAGAAAGTACAACTGTAACGACAACACCTACATCAACAGAAACAACACCTACATCAACAGAAAGTACAACTGTAACGACAACACCTACATCAACAGAAACAACACCTACATCAACTGAAACAACAACTACAACTGTAACAACAACACCTACATCAACTGAAACAACAACTACAACTGTAACAACACCTACATCAACTGAAACAACACCTACATCAACTGAAACTACAACTGTAACGACAACAGCTACATCAACAGAAACAACAACTACATGTTATTTAAGTTGTAAATGGTCAGAGTGGATCGATAGCAACACACCCAGTACAGAACCCAAAGGATTTGAAACTGAATCAATCGATGCGTTGTGGAATTCAAAAAAGATTACCTGTCAAAGCCCTGAAGAGATTGAATGTAGGGCAGTAGATTATCCGCAAACGTCATTGGAAGATTTGGGTCAACAACTGTATTGTAATACATCTTTTGGACTGTCATGTTCAAATGAAGACAATGCAGAGGGCATGCCACCACTTTGTTACAATTATAAAATCCGTGTGAAATGTTGTAATGACAATTGCATTTCCCCTACAACGATCACATCAACAGAGACTACAACTGTAACGACAACACCTACATCAACGGAAACAACACCTACAACCGTTACAGTAACAACACCTACATCAACTGAAACAACCCCTACATCAACAGAAAGTACAACTGTAACGACAACACCTACATCAACTGAAACAACAACTACAACTGTAACAACAACACCTACATCAACTGAAACAACAACTACAACTGTAACAACACCTACATCAACTGAAACAACACCCACATCAACTGAAACTACAACTGTAACGACAACACCTACATCAACAGAAACAACAACTACATGTTATTTAAGTTGTAAATGGTCAGAGTGGATCGATAGCAACACACCCAGTACAGAACCCAAAGGATTTGAAACTGAATCAATCGATGCGTTGTGGAATTCAAAAAAGATTACCTGTCAAAGCCCTGAAGAGATTGAATGTAGGGCAGTAGATTATCCGCAAAAGTCATTGGAAGATTTGGGTCAACAACTGTATTGTAATACATCTTTTGGACTGTCATGTTCAAATGAAGACAATGCAGAGGGCATGCCACCACTTTGTTACAATTATAAAATCCGTGTGAAATGTTGTAATGACAATTGTATTTCCCCTACAACGATCACATCAACAGAAACTACAACTGTAACGACAACACCTACATCAACGGAAACAACACCTACAACCGTTACAGTAACAACACCTACATCAACTGAAACAACACCTACATCAACTGAAACTACAACTGTAACGACAACACCTACATCAACAGAAACAACACCTACAACCGTTACAGTAACAACACCTACATCAACGGAAACAACACCTACATCAACAGAAAGTACAACTGTAACGACAACACCTACATCAACTGAAACAACAACTACATCAACTGAAACAACAACTACAACTGTAACAACAACACCTACATCAACTGAAACAACACCTACATCAACTGAAACTACAACTGTAACGACAACACCTACATCAACAGAAACAACAACTACATGTTATTTAAGTTGTAAATGGTCAGAGTGGATCGATAGCAACACACCCAGTACAGAACCCAAAGGATTTGAAACTGAATCAATCGATGCGTTGTGGAATTCAAAAAAGATTACCTGTCAAAGCCCTGAAGAGATTGAATGTAGGGCAGTAGATTATCCGCAAAAGTCATTGGAAGATTTGGGTCAACAACTGTATTGTAATACATCTTTTGGACTGTCATGTTCAAATGAAGACAATGCAGAGGGCATGCCACCACTTTGTTACAATTATAAAATCCGTGTGAAATGTTGTAATGACAATTGTATTTCCCCTACAACGATCACATCAACAGAAACTACAACTGTAACGACAACACCTACATCAACGGAAACAACACCTACAACCGTTACAGTAACAACACCTACATCAACTGAAACAACACCTACATCAACTGAAACTACAACTGTAACGACAACACCTACATCAACTGAAACAACAACTACATCAACTGAAACAACAACTACAACTGTAACAACAACACCTACATCAACAGAAACAACACCTACATCAACAGAAAGTACAACTGTAACGACAACACCTACATCAACAGAAACAACACCTACATCAACTGAAACAACAACTACAACTGTAACAACAACACCTACATCAACTGAAACAACAACTACAACTGTAACAACACCTACATCAACTGAAACAACACCCACATCAACTGAAACTACAACTGTAACGACAACACCTACATCAACAGAAACAACAACTACATGTTATTTAAGTTGTAAATGGTCAGAGTGGATCGATAGCAACACACCCAGTACAGAACCCAAAGGATTTGAAACTGAATCAATCGATGCGTTGTGGAATTCAAAAAAGATTACCTGTCAAAGCCCTGAAGAGATTAAATGTAGGGCAGTAGATTATCCGCAAAAGTCATTGGAAGATTTGGGTCAACAACTGTATTGTAATACATCTTTTGGACTGTCATGTTCAAATGAAGACAATGCAGAGGGCATGCCACCACTTTGTTACAATTATAAAATCCGTGTGAAATGTTGTAATGACAATTGCATTTCCCCTACAACGATCACATCAACAGAAAGTACAACTGTAACGACAACACCTACATCAACAGAAACAACACCTACATCAACAGAAAGTACAACTGTAACGACAACACCTACATCAACTGAAACAACAACTACAACTGTAACAACAACACCTACATCAACTGAAACAACAACTACAACTGTAACAACACCTACATCAACTGAAACAACACCCACATCAACTGAAACTACAACTGTAACGACAACACCTACATCAACAGAAACAACAACTACATGTTATTTAAGTTGTAAATGGTCAGAGTGGATCGATAGCAACACACCCAGTACAGAACCCAAAGGATTTGAAACTGAATCAATCGATGCGTTGTGGAATTCAAAAAAGATTACCTGTCAAAGCCCTGAAGAGATTGAATGTAGGGCAGTAGATTATCCGCAAAAGTCATTGGAAGATTTGGGTCAACAACTGTATTGTAATACATCTTTTGGACTGTCATGTTCAAATGAAGACAATGCAGAGGGCATGCCACCACTTTGTTACAATTATAAAATCCGTGTGAAATGTTGTAATGACAATTGCATTTCCCCTACAACGATCACATCAACAGAGACTACAACTGTAACGACAACACCTACATCAACGGAAACAACACCTACAACCGTTACAGTAACAACACCTACATCAACTGAAACAACACCTACATCAACAGAAAGTACAACTGTAACGACAACACCTACATCAACAGAAACAACACCTACATCAACAGAAAGTACAACTGTAACGACAACACCTACATCAACAGAAACAACACCTACATCAACTGAAACAACAACTACAACTGTAACAACAACACCTACATCAACTGAAACAACAACTACAACTGTAACAACAACACCTACATCAACTGAAACAACACCTACATCAACTGAAACTACAACTGTAACGACAACACCTACATCAACAGAAACAACAACTACATGTTATTTAAGTTGTAAATGGTCAGAGTGGATCGATAGCAACACACCCAGTACAGAACCCAAAGGATTTGAAACTGAATCAATCGATGCGTTGTGGAATTCAAAAAAGATTACCTGTCAAAGCCCTGAAGAGATTGAATGTAGGGCAGTAGATTATCCGCAAAAGTCATTGGAAGATTTGGGTCAACAACTGTATTGTAATACATCTTTTGGACTGTCATGTTCAAATGAAGACAATGCAGAGGGCATGCCACCACTTTGTTACAATTATAAAATCCGTGTGAAATGTTGTAATGACAATTGTATTTCCCCTACAACGATCACATCAACAGAAACTACAACTGTAACGACAACACCTACATCAACGGAAACAACACCTACAACCGTTACAGTAACAACACCTACATCAACTGAAACAACACCTACATCAACTGAAACTACAACTGTAACGACAACACCTACAACCGTTACAGTAACAACACCTACATCAACGGAAACAACACCTACATCAACAGAAAGTACAACTGTAACGACAACACCTACATCAACTGAAACAACAACTACATCAACTGAAACAACAACTACAACTGTAACAACAACACCTACATCAACTGAAACAACACCTACATCAACTGAAACTACAACTGTAACGACAACACCTACATCAACAGAAACAACAACTACATGTTATTTAAGTTGTAAATGGTCAGAGTGGATCGATAGCAACACACCCAGTACAGAACCCAAAGGATTTGAAACTGAATCAATCGATGCGTTGTGGAATTCAAAAAAGATTACCTGTCAAAGCCCTGAAGAGATTGAATGTAGGGCAGTAGATTATCCGCAAAAGTCATTGGAAGATTTGGGTCAACAACTGTATTGTAATACATCTTTTGGACTGTCATGTTCAAATGAAGACAATGCAGAGGGCATGCCACCACTTTGTTACAATTATAAAATCCGTGTGAAATGTTGTAATGACAATTGCATTTCCCCTACAACGATCACATCAACAGAGACTACAACTGTAACGACAACACCTACATCAACGGAAACAACACCTACAACCGTTACAGTAACAACACCTACATCAACTGAAACAACACCTACATCAACAGAAAGTACAACTGTAACGACAACACCTACATCAACAGAAACAACACCTACATCAACAGAAAGTACAACTGTAACGACAACACCTACATCAACAGAAACAACACCTACATCAACTGAAACAACAACTACAACTGTAACAACAACACCTACATCAACTGAAACAACAACTACAACTGTAACAACACCTACATCAACTGAAACAACACCCACATCAACTGAAACTACAACTGTAACGACAACACCTACATCAACAGAAACAACAACTACATGTTATTTAAGTTGTAAATGGTCAGAGTGGATCGATAGCAACACACCCAGTACAGAACCCAAAGGATTTGAAACTGAATCAATCGATGCGTTGTGGAATTCAAAAAAGATTACCTGTCAAAGCCCTGAAGAGATTGAATGTAGGGCAGTAGATTATCCGCAAAAGTCATTGGAAGATTTGGGTCAACAACTGTATTGTAATACATCTTTTGGACTGTCATGTTCAAATGAAGACAATGCAGAGGGCATGCCACCACTTTGTTACAATTATAAAATCCGTGTGAAATGTTGTAATGACAATTGCATTTCCCCTACAACGATCACATCAACAGAGACTACAACTGTAACGACAACACCTACATCAACAGAAACAACACCTACAACCGTTACAGTAACAACACCTACATCAACGGAAACAACACCTACATCAACTGAAACAACACCTACATCAACAGAAAGTACAACTGTAACGACAACACCTACATCAACTGAAACAACAACTACAACTGTAACGACAACACCTACATCAACTGAAACAACAACTACAACTGTAACAACAACACCTACATCAACAGAAACAACACCTACATCAACTGAAACTACAACTGTAACGACAACACCTACATCAACGGAAACAACACCTACAACCGTTACAGTAACAACACCTACATCAACTGAAACAACACCTACATCAACTGAAACAACACCTACATCAACAGAAACAACACCTACATCAACTGAAACAACAACTCCAACTGTAACGACAACACCTACATCAACAGAAACAACAACTCCAACTGTAACAACAACACCTACATCAACAGACACAACACCTACATCAACAGAAACAACAACTCCAACTGTAACGACAACACCTACATCAACAGAAAAAACTACAACTGTAACGACAATACCTACATCAACAGAAACTACACCTACAACCTTTACAGTAACAACACCTACATCAACTGAAACATCTTCAAGTACTTACACTGTGAATACAGGGCCAACTCCCATAACCCCAAGAAAGAACTTCACATCTCAATGTACATGCAAATATCAAAATTCCAGTTTCTATCAAGGTAAGTGTTACTTTAACAGTAATTATTCAATTTTTTTTTAATTTTCTGAATTTAAATTTTGTTTAATCCTTGTGAGTGTGTACATTGATCCAACTTTACATTCAGGTTCCACTGATGTTAAAATCCTCTCTTATTGTTTACCTTCCTCACACATCAATTTATTATAATTATAGGATCAACAATCTATAATGAAACTGATAAAGCAGGTTGGTGCTTTATTGCCACCTGCAACTCCTCTTGTGTTATTGTGAAAACGTCTCAGCCATGCCCAACTTCTCCACCTACAAATCCACCTCCACCTCCAAAAGACTGTACAAATATCAAAAGAAAGGTAATTTAATTCAAGTTAAGTAGAAGTAAACTAATGCAGTGACACGTGTACAATTTCTACAAAATATCAGCATTTAATTTCTCAAACAATAACATAATAGCCTGAAATTGTTATTTGACATGATAATATCTGTTGGAATACAACACTTAATTAATTGTAATCTGTATAACTGTTAGGGGACTGAAGTATTAACTGGTAAGAATAGAAAGAATACCTGAAATCATTTTATTTTTAATTAATCTTTGTTCATCAATTTGCTTGCATCATCCAGCATATGGAATCCTGGATTGAAGACTGCAAAAACAAAACATGCTACAATGGCAGCGTCTCATCGGTACCTCCAACGTGTGGCAAATTTGACAATGTCATACCTAAATGTACAAATGGAATTAAAGCTAAGAAGGTGCCTTATAACAATGGATGCTGCTCCAAGTATGAGTGTGAATGTAAGTTTAAGTCTTGCTCATGGACATTTCAAGTAAATTTCCTTAACATAAAAAATATTAATTGTTCTATAGCCATTGCCTTATGTTTACATTTGGTGTAACTTGGTTTGACAGGTAAATGCAGTGGCTGGGGTGACCCTCATTACAAAACTTTTGATGGAACATACTATGTTTTCCAAGGAAACTGTACATATGTTTTGTTCCAAGAAATCATCCCAAAATACAATATCAGTGTCCACGTTAAAAACTATTATTGTGATGTTACAAATAATCTTGCCTGCCCAGAGTATGTGATTGTGAACTACAAATCCTACAAAATCAAGCTGACAAGCAACACTAAAGAGGTCCAGGTAAGTCTTAGAACTACAGCAAAACATTCACAGGCTCCAGAAAAACAAGCAAAAAATTAAATTGAACACAAAAGTCCTCAAAATTCACGACACTTTGCAAAATAACACCATACTGTAGAGAACAATTTTCGTCATAACTCAGGAAGACAATGTTTCACACAGGTCTATGTTAATGATGAAGTGAAACAACTAACTTACACGAATGACCAATTCTTCATCACCACCTCTGGCATGGCAGTAGTTGTGAACATCACTGAAATCAAAGTTGAGATTTTGGTCAATAAACAAGGCTTTGCGATCAGTCTCCCATTCTCCTATTTCAAAGGCAATACAGAGGGACAGTGTGGTGAGTACAGATCAGAGATCTCATGTCGCACTCGCAACAAATAATACTTGCATTTGTTTTCTGTCTGTGAGATGTGTACAAAGTACTATATGTGTCAGTTTCATGTCATGTTTACCAGTGCAACAATTAAATTAGGTTTTCAATAACTGTAAACGAAACTTTAACTTTGAATAATCCCATTACTTATTCTCTACTTAAACTCCCTCTTTTAAAACTCTTTACATTTAGATTTACTATAATTGAAATTTTCAGGGGTTTGCAACAACGACCTCACAGATGACTGCCGACGCCCTGATGGACAAATCGATCAATCGTGTGTGAACATGGCACAGCTTTGGATGGTCCCACCAGGATGCAAAACCCCTCAAACTCGAATTCAACCTACACCTCCACCCTCCTGCAATCCGAAGATTTGTGAACTCATCAAGGGCGAGTAAGGAAAAGCATTTGGTAACACTGATTAGAACAAAGTGTTTTACCTTTTTTTAAATGTATTCGCTATCAATTATTTGATTTTTTTTTTTATTGGTTCACCCTCAGGTTGTTCCAAATGTGTTTGACTTTCTGTATTCTGTTGAAAAGTCATTCAAATTTGGAACAACATCACGGTGAGTAAAAGATAGCAGAATCTTCATTGTTGGGAGATGATCTCCCTTTCAAATGCCTGAAATCAAAAGTTTTGTATTTTGTATTTGTTTCTCCACAGAATGTTTGAGAAATGCCATGGGGTCATTCCTTATGAAAATTATTATGAGGCATGCAAATATGATGTGTGCCACATGGGAAAGAACTCTACCGGTTGCACCAGTCTGGAAGCGTATGCCCAGCTATGTGGCAAGGAGGGTATCTGTGTGGACTGGAGAACATCAGATCAACTCCAACATATGTGTGGTACGTAGAATGAACCCTAACCATTTGATTACATTTTTATTGTACTTTAAAGCTGGTTATCTTCTACATGTTGTACTTGAGAAGACTCTGAAACTTGGTTGTCATTGTTTTCTATAACAGAATACACGTGCCCCAGTCACAAAGTCTACAAGGGCTGTGGGCCTAAAATAGAAAAAACCTGCAGCACAAGGTAATCTCGCTCTACAATCCTCCATATCCATAGTCCTTAACAAGTGCTGGAATCATAATACTTAATGTCTGACGTGCATCTATCAACTCACCACTAGGTACAATGATTTATTTGTGGAGAAAGAATGTCAAAGCAAGGAGTGTCTTCAAACATTTATGGAAGGTTGTTTCTGTCCGGATAACACATATCAAGTTAGTTCAACGGTAGATAACTGTACAGCTTACTGCGGTAAGACATTTACTTTCTACGTCTTTTTTTAGATAAATGCACCTTTGTGTCTTATTTTCATTGATTTGGTTTGCATTCCCTCCATGTAGATTGTATCGGCCCTGATGGATTACCTAGAATGGTATGTCTAGACAAAGCAATATATTTTGAAAAATATTCAAGAAAGTCAAGCATTTCACTATGCATTTGCCTTGCAAAATCACCACGATTCCTAACCATCATCTACTTGCTTTTCCTTCTGTAGCCTGGGGATACATGGACCATGGGCTGTTCTGTATACACATGCTCCAATGAGACCTTTGGTATTAAAACTGTGCCTGTCAGCTGTCCGATTGAAAAGCCCTGTGGATCAGAACAAAAATTAATCATTGAAAACTGCTGCCCAACATGTGGTGAGTCAAGATGAAACAAATTTGATGGTGCATCATTACAACCTAGATAATGAATTTGCACGACTTACTAAAAATAATTCACTAAAAATAATTCACTATCCGTACATAAATGCATGCAAAATCATTTAAATTGACTCCCCATTTCATCTCAACCCATTTAGTGTGTGATCTCGAGCTGTGTCTTCAGAAGAAATGTGATGTGGGATTTGAGTTAGCAGAAAATAAAACTGAAGGCAGTTGCTGTCCACCCTGTGGTAAGTCTCAGAAACATTTCTGTGGTTTAAAATCTTAAACATAATGACTCATTTTGCTGTCAAACAAAAACAGACTTGTGAGTCATTCCAGTTAAGCAGCAACTTTTGAGTCCATGTTTTAAATATCCACAATAATACAATCTAAAGAAAATCCTAGAATATGAGATAAATGGTCAGTTCTTCACGTTAAAGGGACATGGAAATAATGACGACAGCTGCTCTAAGTAGTAGTGTCATTTTTATGTAATTGTTTTTTTGTGTGTAATTTTTATGTAAATGGTGAGATTGATATTTTATCAATACAAATGTACTGCATAATAGGAATGAATTTTTTTATTTTTCATAAAAAAATGAAATTAGCTTACATTATTATTAAATTGATATAATGACTTTTAAAATGGATTGTTCTGATTTCCAGTGCCTAAAGACGTCTGTGTGTACAATAACACTGAGTACCAGGTGAGTTCATAAGTTCACATTAATAAAGTAAATAAAGCAAAAGGAAATAGTGATAATATTTTCCACTTTTCTGACTCTCTGAAATCTCTTCGTTCTAGCCTGGAGCTAAAATCACCCCTGAGCCTTGTGTGGAATGTGACTGTCAAATGGATAAAGACCCACAGACTCAACTACACAGCGTCATGTGTGTTTCGAAAATCTGTTCACCTTGCCCGCGGGTAATAATTTAAAGTTTTGCTTGTGAACCATCAATTTATCAAATAATTCATTTGAAACTTCTTAAGAAGAATATATGAACTATTAAAGTGTTTTGTACTCCAAGGGTTATGAGCGTGTGGAACAAGATGGAGAGTGCTGTGGGACATGCAATCAAAATGCCTGTATTTACACTGCGCCAGACAACACCACTCATACTCTCAAGGTACATAACAAACTTTCCTTTACACTTTCAGTTCACTGGACAAATTATCTGCTCTATTCTTTGATCCTCATGTAGCCTATCTTTTTTTTTTTATTTTGTAGGATGGAGAGGGCATCGTCTACAAATGTGAAAGTGTGACATGTTATCAAGTCAATGGCACGTTCATGATAGAGAAGACCATGCCAAGCTGCCCTGTCATCAATGAAGATGACTGTGTGCCCGTGGGTTTAATATCTTAAGCAACATTTGATATATTTGTTGTTTGTATCTTATGTGGTGGTGCAACCTGTTAACAGTTCACACAAAAATGAAAAAAAAAAAAAAACTCACCCTCATGTTGTTCCAAACCCGTAAGACTTTCGTTCATCTTCAAAACACAAATTTATTTTAAATGAAATTTATTTTAACACAAAGTTAAATGACATATGAGAGATTTCTGTCCAGCTACACAACTACCACTTTGATGCTTTGAAAAGTTCATAAAGAGATATTACAAAACTAATCCAGATGAATTAAGTGGTTTAGTCAAATTTTTTTGAAGAGACACCATCGCTTTATATGATGGACAGATTTAATTTAGACCTTTATCCACATATAAATATTGATTAGCAAACATACACAGAAGCTCAACCGTACTTGCCAGACGCGCAAGAAGGAAGCTCAAACGGGCTGCGTAACACGAGAATGAACCTAATTGGTTCTTCATGAAGCTGAAACGTAGCCTGGATGCCAGCCCGAACTCCGCCCACAACATTTTTTGGTCGGGAAGTTCAATCTGGACTCGATCCATTGAGGAGTAATTATGATCAGTCAAAAAATGTTCGGGCCAATCAAATTGCCAGGGCGGGCTTTATACGATGATGGACAGGTGATCTTCAGGGACGTAATCATCACGTTATCAAATATGTTATAAAATAAATCGACAGCGCATTCATTTTAATAGACAAACAGAAAACGGCAATCAAGGCATTTGTCGATAGGAAAGATATTTTTGCCGTCCTTCCTACATGATTCGGCAAAAGTGTAACTTATCAGCTGGCTCTGATGGTCGCTTAGAAGATGGGACGTAATGAAAAGCCTTTGGTTGTTTGGGTTTCTCCTTTGGTCGCACTCATGGAGGAGTAAGTAAAAGAAGCAACACTCGTTATTTAACTGTTGTTATATAGTTGAAAACTGCGCTATGCAAAGTAGTTGACTTACTGCATTGCTCTAATTGGTTGTAGGTCTACCGACTATCCAATTGAGTGCAGAGGTTTTTTTTTCCTGGTTCGGTTAAGACACGCCTCATAATCAAAGCCCTATGGAGGATTTTCAGGCTCATATTCTGACCAGAATATGAGTATGACTAAGTCAGGCTAGCTCAAACGGGCTGCGTAGCAAGAATGAACCTCATTGGTTCTCGCACGTCAAGCGAACATACTTGAGTTTCAGTTTTCTACAACTGATGTGTGCATTGATGAATGTTTACATGTGAATAATTTTGGACTAACCCGCTTAATTCATATGGATTGGTTTTACAAAGTGGTAGTTTTGTAGTTGTTAATGGAGGGACAGGAATTTCTCAGATTTCATTAAAAACAGGTTTTGGAACGACATGATTCGCAAGGTAAATGTGGGACATTAAAAATGTCTTTTTAAAGTAATTTACCTCAGAAAGAGTGAATTAGTTTAAATTAAACTTCATCATTGTCATCATCCATTTACTCTTAATGTAATTCCAAACCTGTATGACTTTTTCATCTGTGGAACACAAAAATATATTTGGATGTTTTTGGCCCCATTGACTTTGTATAGACATTTGAAGAATGAAAAAAGTCAAATGACATGTTGTTGCTAAACAAGGCTCTATTTGTCTGAACAGGGAACAATGGGACTCGATGCAGATGGATGTTGCAACACATGTAAGAAATTGTTTCCTTGTTCAAAATATCCTGATGGTAATCAAGGGGCAATCAATATCGCAGCATTTCAAGATAAATTCATGAATGATTCACACAGACATTTGTTCTTTTCAAGAATAAAGTCCAGCTTAACTGATAAAAATATTTAATATTTTTAATGATCTCCTATTACCTCTAATATATCAGGTGACCTCAAGAACTGTGTTGTGAAGAAGAACACCACAGACGTGACTGTAAATGGCTGCAAGTCCGTCCAACCCATAGAAGTGACGTCCTGCGGTGGCAACTGTGACACCGGTTCAATGTGAGAGCACACGCACATCTAATTGATCATTGACCTGTGAAATATAGTTCACACTCACACACTCATACTGAATGCATGTTAACTACAAGTGTAAACATAGAGCAGTATTAGGCCAAACATTTAGCTCCAAACATGAAATATGCTTTGATTATCCAAGACTTGCAAAGAGATTAGGATCATCTTTTTTTAATAATAATCTGACTGAGGTTTTTTCTTGTAAACCTGCATAGGTATTCAATGGAAATGAACATCATGAAGCACAGCTGTTCTTGCTGTCTTGAGGTGAAAACCCACATTAAAAAAGTGAAGCTGAAGTGTTCTGATGACACCGAGATCCTTCATGACTACACCTTCATAGACAGCTGCAAATGTACTCCAATTACGTGTGAAAACCAGAATAACATTGGATAAAAGATCTTGTTCAGTTTTTCTGCTCTACTGGTACAATTGTGATTCCAGGAAATTGCAAAAAAAAAAATATAATTTGGTGATTATTTTTTCAGCTTTTTATTCTATAACTATTATCTCTCCGGACATTTTCTGGGCTTTTTGAACATTTTGTTTCTTTTTTAGCAATGAAAAATGTGATTCTTTACATTTCCTTCTTATAAAATGAATGATGACTATAATAAAGCAAAATAAATGGCAACAAAACAGTATACTGGATTTTTACATGGTAGAAAACTGGTATCACTTCACAATAAGTTTCTATATGTTAAAGGGGTCAGAAAACATAATTCACTAGTAATAAGGTTTTTTTTTTTTGACACTTTATTTGAAAAAAAAAAAAAAAAGTTCCAACCCTTATCAAACACACTTGAACCAGATAACCAGCTAAGATATTCAGAATAACATTTGATATTTTAAAACGGGTGTGTTAAAGCTGATGGTAGATATCCAGGAACAGGATTAATGTAACCAAATTACCATCAAACCTCCATCAAATACTGGGAGGGAAACCTAGAAGCTCAAGACTGAAAACCTGAAAGTGAAACTAAAGTGAATTTGGACTGTAAAAAGCCTACTTTGTAAATCTAAGCCAATACAAAACATCACTAAACATGCATTGCATTCATCCTTTTATTTTAACGTTTACATCTTAAAAGACAACTTGAAATAAGACCTATACATATATTTACACACCCATCCATGATTAATCATTTAATGCTAAATACGGTCCCACTTTATATTAAGTGGCTTTAAGTACTATGTACTTACATTGAAGTTACTACTTTGATACATTGGACTTATTGTGTATATACATGTTTTTACATTGTACTTATATTTTGAAAATACCTGCATGTAATTACAACTGTAATTAATTGATGTAATTACATTTGTAATTACACAGTTGACCCTTCCCTTACACCTTAACCCACCCTGATACCTACCCATACCACCACACCTGTCCCTAACCTTACCCATATCACACCTCAATAGCAGCAAAAGTGTTTTACTATACAACCTGAACACAATAAGTATATTGTACTTATTTTCCTATGTAAGTACATAGTACTTAAAGCCACTTAATATAAAGTGGGACCCAGCATTTAATATGGTACTATGTACTATTTGTAATATGGTACAAATTAATCTTTCTCTTACGAGCAGTACTCTGACATGAAGCAAACAGTAATTAATATTTACACATTCAAAAGCCTCCCAAATGTTTGCTGTTGCGTCCAGAAAGATCTTTAGTCGTCAGTAACTAACCTCAAACATGTCAAACGGGCCGGGATGAAGATCTAAGTACACAACCCTGCTGAAAAAGGCTATTGAATCAAGCACTGTTCCTATTTGTCTTTGGATTATGTCATAGTATTGATTTAAGACATACGCATTGTTTGACTGTCAATCGATTAATGTTAAATTAAATTAATTACATTTTAGCTGATGAATTAAATCAAAATGATCACAATTAAACAAAACATGGAGGTGGCACTTCAAGCCTGAACTGCTCTGACGACAAGAAACACACAGGACGACTAGTTTGTCATATCCAGTGTTCCTGGGTCAGCCATTGTGCTTGGTGGCCATTTTGTTTTTGCCACGAAAAAACATTGTATTTCATCAACGGTTAGGTGGATTGGGAAGAAACTTGGTACATATCATCTGAATCATGCTCCAAACGTATCTGAGAAAAATGGGCACAGTGGCACCAAGAGGTATTGAACAAAATATATAAAAAAGATACATTTTCCTTCATTTGTTAAATCATTGTGAACCCGGGCTCTTTAGTTTCTTCAGAGTCATGCCGAGTGAATGAATTTGATGATCTCTCTAGGCAACAGCGTTGACGTTTTGATGTGTTAATGTAGCAATGCCTTGATGACTATATTAATTGGATGCCAACGCAACTAATTGGTCAAATCTTATGTAAGAGATCATGTACATAAATAATAATGGCGATAAGAGACATTGATTTGAGACAGAGACATTTTATATAGAGACATGCCACTTCCTAAATCCTCAACGGAAAACCCGTAACGCCAAAGATGGCGGTTGTATGCACATGCCCCGCCCCTCCTGCTGGAAAGCCAATCGTCTGCTTTTAACAGTCAAGCTGGGAAACATGTAAGCCTATCGTCTGGTTGCACTGACGCATGCGCACAGTTGAGGTTTGCGACAGCGGAGATGAGGACCCTTGCGCATGCGTTGTGAAAGCACAGCCTGTGGTGAAAAAGGTGTTTTAAACCTTATTTTGGGGCAAAGTCATCAAACTTTTTCAGCAATCTTTATCATATTTTACTGCTGTTTCGATTCAAGCAGTTTTTATGTCCCGGTGACCAGTGAAAGTGCAGTTCTTACTCTCTGCCCATTCATTTAGATAGGAGCCTGGTCTTGTTAGTCCGAAATAGCTGCCCGGAGGCGTTGCCAAGATGGCGGCCGAGTGGAATGACTTGCCTAAAAGGACTTTGTTTGAGATGATGCTGTTTTTTAATCATATCTGTTTGTGAACTTCTATTACCATGTTTGAAACAACAGTCGCAAAAATGGCAGCAGCGGCAACACTAAATATTGATTTAATATTTTATTAGCTCACCAAACGCAAAACTTCCACCAGGAAAAAAGCGTACAGAACAAGCGTATAGCACTGACTTCAGGCCATGTCAACACTAATACATATATATTTTTCTCTCCGTTTTGGCCTTCCGTCCACACTGAGACGCCGTTTTAAGTCAACAGAAACGTATCGTTTGGAAAACGCTCTCCAAAGTGGATAAATTTGAAAACGCCGTTTTCGCGTTGTAGTGTGGACAGTGAACACTATTGCCAAAATATGTTACTTTCTATGTTACTTAATATGTGCTATTCTTCATAGCACAGTACTGCAAATATGACAGATAATGTACTTACATTTGCTGTCCTGCGGCAAAACAGGAGAGCAGTTGAGTTTTAGATCAACATGGTGAATGAATGCGACCTGGACGCATCATTGATGGTGAGATATTTTGCTAAGTAAAATTATCATGTTATTGTGCGATAACATTATTATTTATTTTCCCATCTGTATAATCTCAGTGAGCTTTTGTGAAGTTTCACGCATGCGCAGTAAAGTGAATTTAGAAGTTTCTCATCCACACTCAGCTTTTTTTTAAACGAAAACCTCGTTTTTAAATGTATCCGGATAAATAGCCTCAGTTACCCGGATGAGCTTGTGTTATCAGTTTTTATCAGGGAAGAAAATATTACTGGATGGCGCGGTTGACCAATCAGAATCAAGTATTCCACAGAGCTGTGTAATAATAACAATTATATGATGTTATAAGTATATGTTTCCTCAAAAATATGTCAGCGTTTTCACTTTCTAAGAAGACTAAGAGTGCATGGAGTTGACAAGGATATTATGCTACTGTTTAAGGCAGCTATTGAGTCTATTGTTCGATATGGTATTGTAGTTTGGTGTGGTAACCTGTCAGTTAAATTAAAATCATTACTCTAAACATTGATTAAGAGGGCAGGAAAAATAATTGGGCAAGTGCAACCGACTACTCTTAATGAGCTTTTTGAGGAGGCGGTAAAGAAACAGAGTTTTAAAATCATTAATGATCCGAATCATGTCCTATACAGTGAGTATGAAATGATGCCCTCAGGCAGAAAGTACAGGTTACCAAACTGCAGACTAAATCGGTTTAAATTTTCATTTGTACCGCTTTCTATTAAAATACTGAACTATTAACTGGGGTGTGTGGGTTAGAATTTAGGTTAATCATGTTATGTGTGACATTAATTTTTATAATTTGTGAATTTATGTAAATCATGTTTTGTGTGTTATGTATAATGTTATGTATAATGTGTTGCATCTGTGTCTCGAATGCCAAAGATGAATTTCTCCATCAGGAGACAATAAAGGCTAATCCAATCAAATCCAAGGAATTTCACTTTTAATCCCACTTGCCTAAAATCATAATTAGGGATGCTATACTCAATAAAATGTTACAATAAATAATATTAAGAGACAACTTTTGATTTGAATGTATTAATAATGTTGAAATTAAGATTAATAAATGCTATTTCGGTTTAATTCAGGTTAACTAATGTAGTTAACCAATGTTAACAAATGAATCATTATTGAAAAGTGTAACTGCTATTCAGTGGCATAGGTTTGATTTTGAATTTGGTGGGGACAGGGACATCAATATATAAATATATTCATCGAAAGTTTTCATCGAAAGTATTGCTATGCGTCCCTACTAAATCCTTCACCCCAGCCGCTATGCCAATATTAGAGCAGCACCGAATTTGACCAAAAATAGTGAAAACGTGTTCAGTGCACTAGCTAATTTTACACAGACAATTAAATAAATGAAATAGCTAAATGATTTATATTTCTTAGTGTGGATGAGTCAAGAGTCACATCCTTGTACAGCCCAATTCAAACAAGCGATGAATGAATCATTGTGTGACAGAATTTGGTTCTCATCATTCAGTTGAAGTTTGTTTAGTCTCAAACACCAAAGAAGACATTAAATATTTATTTGTTTCAAGTATCTACCAAGCCCAAGGCCAAATTCAAGCTATGAGGTCCACCCTCTGATCACAAATTCCTCCAAAGCAAACTGATAGTCATTATAAATAGAAAAGTGCTGACAAACAGCTCACATTAGCTCTTGAGGATGGATGTTTCCACGGGGACTGTGAGGATGTCCCAGAAGTGGATGCTGAGATGGGTCGTCCTATTGGTCGGGCTGCAGTCCGTACAAGCAGGTAAGTAGACTACAACTGAAAAAAACAAAAAAAAACAAATGTAAGAAAAGCTCAAAATTCTTAAAATGAACATCCAAAATAAATCTCTGTTTAAAGACTTTATGGGAGATTATGCAGACATGGAAAATCCTATGGACTTTACCTGGCCGCCAACAACAACACCAGGTAAATATTGAATTGTCTTTACATGTATGTATTATGTATGTATATGTATTGTGTAGATTTGTAATGTACCAAATACATTAATAGATGTCACATTCCACAACAAGTATACCTTAAAACATAAAGTCAATAAAATATATTCAATTATTAGGCCTATGTATCAAATATTTAGGTGTAAATTTACCATCGCTGAAATAAATAAGTTAGAAAAACTGTTCTCTCTGTCTGGGAAAAAAATATTTTGAGGTATAAAAGTGTACTAATAGTTAGTAAGGTAGTTGTTAAGTTAACTGTAGGTATTGGGTATGATTGTGGGATATAGAATATGGGCAATGCAGAATAAGGTATTAATATGCGCTTTGTACTAATATATACAGCCAAAATATGCACGCTATTAAGAAACTATTTAACAGCAAGAAATTGGACCCTAAACTAAAGTGTTACTGTATTTTTCTCAGAATTTCAAAAATGTAACATTTTACATAAAAAAACTTAATACGAATGATAATAAATCATAACCTTACAAGACTTTTACTATGGTTCAAAGACAATTGTAACACTAATTATGGAATAGAAAATTGAACTTTTAAACATATAGTGTTTCTAATTGTGAATAAAGTAATAATTATGATGTAAACTTTTACTATAAACACACATTATTCAGGACATATTGTTCAGTAACAACATGTTCATATGCATAAAGACATTATTACTTCTATTCAGTCAGTAAATGTATTAGTTACATATTATTTTACGGTGTCCTTGCTATTGACTATACATTATGCATAATTACATGCATATAACCCTTATCCTAAGTGCATTATTATCAGTTAGTACATTAATGTGTTATTTACACTGTAACAGACACCTTAAAATAAAGGGTTATGTCTTTGTTACACTTTCATTATAAGTTCTGAGTAATATAATTAACTACATGCACTTACTATTGGGGTTTGGTTTAGGGTTAGTTGAATGTAATTTATAGTTATTAATTAATTTTATGTAAAAAAAAAACATGTTCATGATTTGTACT
Organism: Pimephales promelas; assembly: GCF_988280905.1. Classification (NCBI taxonomy): domain Eukaryota; kingdom Metazoa; phylum Chordata; class Actinopteri; order Cypriniformes; family Leuciscidae; genus Pimephales; species Pimephales promelas. The sequence goes on from NC_142793.1 coordinate 12,983,543, forward strand.
CACAACATTTTTTCTTTTGTCAAATCAACTTAAATAATTGATCTGGATCAGATAACATAATATTGTGAGTTTCTGATGAGTAAATCAATCTCCTTAATTGTATTAACTCAATTTTTCCATTTCAATGAACTTAAATTTTTAAGGCAACCAGGTTACTTCATTTTTTTTAAGTTAAACCAACAATATTTTTTTACAGTGTAACATATGAAACAATGACACTGTAAAATAAAGGCATATGCAAAACTTTAAATGAGAAGGAAAATGATTTGATTGTTTTCATTTTTGTCTTTTATATTTAGTTTTCACCACTACGACTGTTATGGTAACAAAAGGTATTTAAAAACATATTTTAAAGCATCAGTTTGTACAGTTTTTACACTTTAGGAAAGTAAATTGTATATTTTTGCTTACTGAAAGTTTTTACCAAAGAGTTTTACATTTATAAACTTATTTTAATCAACATTCCCTCTTGGTTTAGGTGAAGTGAATCCTGATCATCAGTCCACGATCTGCAGCACATGGGGAAATTTCCACTTCAAGACATTTGATGGGAATTTCTTTCAAGTGCCAGACACGTGCAACTACGTTCTGGCGGTGATGTGTGAAACACCATCTGACTTTAACATCCAAATGCAAAGAGAGACTGTGAATGACTCAATCACTTTTAGCACAGTCTCAATAAAGCTGGAAGGGACAGTCATCAAAATCACTAACGGCGACATCACTATGGACAATCAGGCGTGAGTTGAACTTGTTTTTACATGAGTAACTTCTGCAATGTGCAGCTTTCATAAACTCATATTAATTAAGAGACAACACTGGTGAAGGACAGTTTCCAGACAGCACCTAAAATCTTCTACAATTACTTATACACAAATATGTTTAACTGAAGCTTCTTACACTTTTTCTTACAGCGTGTCTGTTCCAATCAATCAGAATGGACTTAAAATCGAGGGAAGTCAAACAAGTATTAAGATCTCCAAATATGGATTGACTGTCTTTTGGGAAGAGGACAACTCTATATTGGTATGATTTAACATTATTATCTTGCCCTTTACTGTAATACAGTGAGATTATGAGCCAAACTGTAAAACTGATTTGATGTAATCTGTTGATAGCGGTAAAGAAAAACAAAGCAGAGTTTTCGTGCAGGTTCTTCTTCAGAATGAGTCAAGTTGAATCCATAAGCCTATAATGAAATCACACACACCCTTTAATGCCACTATATTTGTTTGCACACAATAAACTAAGACTAGGAAAATTAAACATCAAACAGGATATCAGTTCTACAGATCATTAAGCAAATATTAATCGCCTAAGTAAGCCACGGTGAACCAACAGGTATCTGACAGCTCAATGTTGATTTTAATAAGTGTGTTTGTACTGCCATAAACAAACATTATGACAGACAAATTCGAAGAAAATAAACTGTATTTGTTGCATCACTGACATTATTTTATAATATGATGTTCTCTAGATTGAACTTGCAGAGAAGTACCGAGGTCAGACCTGTGGACTCTGTGGAAACTACAACGGCAACAAGAATGATGATATTTCTGAAAACGGTAAACATGATGTTTTGATCAAATTACCTTTACCGATTTTTTTGAATGCCAGACTAAATCTAAACACCTGATCACTGTATATACAGTACATAGACTTTAACCAGCTAAATCCCCCTCAGGTCCAGCCAGATGGAAGGTGTCCACACCAACCGAATCCTGCGAGGACGTTAAACTTCCACCCAGGGATCAGTGCAACCAGGTATGAGACAAATCAGGAGTTTTAGAATCATTTTACCAGATTTTGGACTGATATAATACGTTTGTTTTACCTGATTGGGCATTCAATCATTTTTTCAAATTTTTAATTTTCAACATTGGTTAATTATACTCTTAAAGGAGTAGTTCACTTTTAAAAAACAAACTTTTGCTGATAGTTTACTCACCCCCATGTCATCCAATATGTCCATGTCTTTCTTTCTTCAGTCGAAAAGAAATTAAGGTTTTTGATGAAAACATTCCAGGATTTTTCTCCATATCATGGACTTCAATGGGAACCAAACAGTTCAAGGTCCAAAAGACAGTTTCAGTGCAAACTGTTCAAAGGGCTTTAAATGATTCCAGATGATGAATAAGGGTCTTATCAAGCGAAACGATCGCTCATTTAAAAAAAAAAGTTTTATAAGCAGAAATGCTCGTCTTGCTCTGTTCTGTGATCATCAAAATGAATGAATCTTTTTCCGAGTCAATTTGTTCATTTCATTCGTTGAATGAACCAAATGACTCCTTCATTTTGATGAACGAGTTCGGACAGGAGCGTCACGAACGTGCACTGAAACTGTCTTTTGGACCTTGAACCGTTTGGTTCCCATTGAAGTCCATTATATGGAGTAAAATCCTGGAATGTTTTCATCAAAAACCTTAATTTCTTTTCGACTGAAGAAAGACTGACATGGACATCTTGGATGACAAGGGGGTGGGTAAATTATCAGCAAAAGTTTTTTTTTTTTAAAGTGAACTACTACTTTAAATTTTCAATTTTTCCCCCTAGACAAGTGTTTGCCAGCAGTATCTCAGCAGTCCAGGGTTTAGCGACTGTTACAATGTGATGAACATGGGTTCATTTGAAGAGGCCTGTGTGAACGACCTGTGTCAATGTTACGGCAATTACGACTGTCTCTGCAACACACTCACGGAGATTTCACGACAGTGCACACATGCTGGAGGAAATCCAGGAACATGGAGGACAGAGCAGCTCTGCCGTGAGTATCAGAAAAGAAACCAGTGGGAATAAAATCAGCTCAGGATTAAATGAATGCATGAGTATGATTAAAAATAAATAAATAATGGTTTAAAACCCAATATACATACACTACTAGTTTGGACACATTTGACTGAATTTATGGGTCCAGCATACAGTCCTGATGTACAGTGTGTGTTTGATATAATAATTATTCTTATTCTGTGGAGCAGCAAAGACATGTCCTCTAAACATGCAATACCTGGAGTGTGGAAGTCCGTGCAAGAACACCTGCAAAGATCCAACCGCAACTCTAATGTGCAACGAACACTGTGTGGACGGCTGTTTCTGCCCTGAAGGTAATTTCACACAATATCAAGAGATGTGCTTTAAAGACTGTTTTTTTTTTTTTCATTCTGAAAATAAATGGTATCATGCTTTCTTTTTGAAAAAAGGCACCGTTGAAGACGACATTGGTCAGAGTGGATGTGTTCCTGTGAACCAGTGCCCATGTGATCACAATGGCACACTATATCAATCAGGAGAGTCTTACCAACAAGCTTGTAAAAAATGGTAAAAATTTTTATTTAAATATTTTTAATTTAAATTCATATACATTTACCCTCATGCTAACACTGAAGTGTTCTGTGCCAGTGTGTGTGACGCGGGACACTGGACCTGTACACACCTGGAATGTCCCGGAATCTGCTCTGTTGTGGGAGGGTCTCACGTCACCACTTATGATGGCAAGAGCTTCACCTTCAGCGGGAACTGTGACTACATCCTCACTAAGGTCTGTCAGGATATCAGATGATCCACAGATATTTTCTGTCAGGGCGAGATCAATGAAAGTCTTCACTTGTACTCTTATCCGCACAGTTTATTATACTGTATAACAATCAGTATGGATATGATAATTTATATTATTACATATCATTTGGAGGTTCTTACCGTCCTTTTTTTATTCCAGCATTCTAATGACAGTGATATTGCTGTTGTGGGAAACCTGGAAAAGTGTGATCCGGCCCGAACAGACACATGTCTAAATTCAGTGACTCTTGTCATCTCGGGGACCACTGTAAGTACTGGGTTTGCATGTTTTTCATCATTTTGTATCCTAAAATAACCAATAAACTTTTTCTGGGAGAACAGCACTAGAATAGCTCACTTACTTTCAGCATAGTAAACAGAACATACCGCATACTTCTACAACATCCTCCAAGATGGACTTACAAAACATGATTTAGTTTTCTTTTTGTTGTTTTATGTGTAAAACAGATTCGTTTTTCCTCTACTGGAGATGTCACACTAAATGGAAACAGCCCATTAAAGCTTCCTGCTACCGAAGGTGGGTTATCCAAAATGGGGAACTTTTCTATTTAAAGCATGTTAACAATAAAATTGATATAGTTTTTCTCTGAAAAACCCAAAGCTCTATTTTTCAAATGTAGCATTAACAAAAGTCATTGTTGACTAGTTGTTTTGTATCCTAACCACCTATGTTGTTGTCTCAGGTCCTGTGAGCATCTTCCAGCCCTCCTCCTCCTTCATTATTGCTGATATGAAGAGTCTTCGTCTAGAGATCCAGTTGGCTCCAGTCATGCAGTTGTATATAGTAGCCAGCACTAAGGAGAAAGGAAAAATGAGCGGTAAGTTGTCAAAAAGTGATTAGAATCCACTTTTGCTACAGAAGGTAGAAGAAGTGAAATTGTAATTTATAAAACTATAATATACTAAACTGCCCAATAGTTAAAACATATATTAAGTAAGTAATAATTGACGGGGCGTTGAATTATTAGAAAAATTATGCACACCCGAAGCGAATAATTCAATGACCCACAGTAAATGTTTCCGCTTATTAAAAATGTACAACTTTTAGTTATACAACTACACATTTTTGTTGTAAAACTAAACTACATTACCACACCACAAAACATTGTTCAGATGATGTATTTCAAGACAGTTTTCAGGTTTTTCTCTTTTAAAACGCTCTTGTGTGTAAGACAAATTTCCTACACATCTAATCCGAAGCCTCCATTGCCAAGTCCAAAACGTCATTTTAGAGGTAGTAACAGAGAATTGAGCCACTGATAACAGACTAATGCAATTTATTAAAGCAGTTATTAGAAAGAAAGAGAGAGAGAGAGAGAGAGAGAGAGAGAGAGAGAGAGAGAGAGAGAGAGAGAGAGAGAGAGAGTATGTGTGAGTGAGTATGTACAGAGTCAGTACGTGTGTGCATTGAGTGCAGAGAGAATGGAAGAAAGAGTATGTGTTGTCCGTACATAATAACATGTAATTCTTTAGCAAAACACATGGAAATAATTTGTTGGTTTTATACTATTGTTTACTATATCTATTTCATTTGTCAGTGTTGTTGTGGGTTTTGGTTTTTCTGCTGTTGTAACCTGTAAAGACCTTTGAAAGTACTAAAATCATTTGTCGAAGTGATATAGAACTGTAATGCGGTCAAGACCTGCCTGGAACTAGTTTAGACGTACTATCCCTGAAAATAATTGCACATCTTAGAATGTTCATAAACCAATCAGATTCAAGCATTCAACAGCCCCAGAGTGTAATACAAAATAATGCGTTTGACTCCTTTAAGAAAGAACCTTTTAAAAATATATCTGTACATAATTAACGATTTATACAATGTCTATAATTCATTCGCTATTTTTAATTCTACACATTGCTTATTTCAGGTCTCTGTGGAAACTATAACGACATCCAAACAGATGACTTTAAAACAGAATCAGGCATCATAGAGGGCACACCGATAACTTTTGTCAACTTTTGGAAGAAAAACCCATACAGCTGTCCAGATCTTGAAAACACTTTTGACAACCCCTGTAGTCTGAGTGTGGACACAGGTATACATATTATTGCAAACATTAAGAAATAACAATAACAAATAATCATATGTTGCAAATATTACAGAACTATGTCAAGTCTATATTCTTTCCATTCAGGGACCCTTGCTAAAGACTGGTGTTCCCGTCTCACAAACCCAAATGGCACCTTCTCCCAATGTCATTCAGAAATATGTCCTGAGACTTACTACCTAGTGAGTGTTTTTGCACAGAATTTCACACTTTTCTCTAAAATGAACTGTATATGTATGAATGAAATATAACTGAATCTGGGTTTCATCCTTTGTAGTTGTGTGTCTATGACACCTGCAAGTGTGCAGATATTAGGAAGTGTATGTGTGCGGCCGTGTCCACGTATGCCCACGCATGTGCTGCCAAAGGAGTCATTCTCCAGGGCTGGATGGATTCAGACCCCTGTGGTGAGAACATTTCGTTCATGTACTGAATTTGAATTATATTTTGTTGATTTGGAAATGAAACAATGAATGATAATAAAAATGTGTTTATCTGTGCTCAGTATCCGAGTGTTCAGGAAACATGAAGTACTCTTACGGAGTGACCAGCTGTGGAAGCACCTGCCGCTCTCTCAGTGTACAAGATAACACCTGTCAAGGGTCCTTCACACCTGTAGATGGCTGTGTCTGTCCTGAGGGAACATACCTCAATGAAGCCGGCAGCTGTGTACATGCTGACCAGTGTCCTTGTTACAAAGGTGACAAGGTCATAGAGTCATCAGGAGTATCCTACATAGATGGTGAAGCATGGTATGAGTTCCTTATTTCATACCCAATGGATTGTTGGCAGAATATGAATGATAACACTTGATGACCATTAGGAAATACTGACTTGTACAATTTTGTCATATTACAGCACCTGTAACCTTGGCAAATTGCATTGCTCCAGTCCAGAAGGTAAGTTGCAAATTCCACTACTCAAGTTATCAATGGTATGATGAAGTTTCCCATCTATGTGCCTGTTGTGTTTGTAGACTGCGTGGCTCCGATGGTCTTCTTCAAATGCTCAAATTATGAACCTGGAAAAAAGGGAACAGAATGTCAAAGGACATGTCAAAACCAAGACCTAAACAACTGCGTGAGTTTGGATTGGGAAAGCATACCTGACATTTCTAAAAAAAAAGTTTACATGGTTTTGATTGCCACACATGGATTTGTAAAAACAGAGCATTGAAAATAAGGAGGGTTAACACTGCTGGACCTTCTCACTTTGTTCTGCCTATAGGTGAGCACAGGGTGTGTATCAGGGTGTATGTGTCCAGACGGCCTTCTGGCTGATGGCAATGGTGGGTGTGTGGAGAGGGAAAAATGCAATTGTACCCACAACGGAGTCTCCTATTCTCCTGGGGACCAAGTTCAGCAGGACTGTAACACCTGGTGAGTCGGCATTGATGGAAATAGGTAGGGCTGGGTACCGAGTTCGGTACTTTTTTTGCCTCGGTACTACCAAGTATCGAAAAACGACTTCTTGTTTGGTACTAGATTTCGATACCTAAGGGGTTAACTCGGCAACGTCAGTGAGCCAATACAAACAATAGTTTACGCGGTTGCGCCCACGTTGGTTCACGTGAACCAACCCCCTGAAGAAGACGTTGAAAAGATCTAAAGTGTGGCTACATTTCTCGAGGCTTGATGCCAACTGCGTGCGATGCAATATTTGTCGCAAAATAATTGCTGCAAAGTCCGGAACCACGAGTAATATGACAAAGCACTTGACAGTGCAGTATGTAATCTTGTATCTGGATTTTATAAAATTGGTATCGAAAAAAGTATCGTTCAGGAACCGGTATCGAAATCAAGGTATCGGTACCGAAATTGTTTGAACGATACCCAGCCCTAGAAATAGGAGAGAATGTTACAGCTACACCATCACCAAGTGTGCGCTAATTTTTCTCTGCACAAAACAATAAGAAATTGTCAAAACTTGTAATGTACTTTACAACTACTTTAAATTGTCACCCAAAATGGGAGGTAAGAAAGAAAAAAGCTGGTAATGACTGTACATCCAAGGGTTCATTTGTGAATTGCTGTTTATATTTCAGCACGTGCATAAACGGGATGTGGAGTTGTACAGATAAAGAGTGTTACGGCACCTGTACCGTCTTTGGCGACGGCCATTTCAAGACTTTTGATGGCAGGAAATATTCCTTCCACGGAGACTGTGAACACACCTTAGCCCACGTATGTTTTTATCAATTTGGGTTCTTGCCTAATTTAAGAAGAAGAAAATAAAGTACAATTCTAACCTGACACACAATTCATTTGTGCAACCCCTCTAGGATTACTGCAATCAAGAACAGAGTCCGTATTCTTTACGCCTGGTCACAGAGAACATTCCCTGTGGCAGCAGCAGCACCATTTGCTCCAAGTCCATCAATCTCTTTTTTGGGGTGAGGTTATTTCATAGCTCAAAATCAGCTTGAGTTGAGTATAATAGTATTGTAAAATGTAGAATATAGACATGAGGATGGACATGTAGAAACAATTACATTCAAAACCTAAGTCATCGATGTCATCATAACATCATGAGAGAGTTATATCCAGTTATTTGTGGAGAACTTCATTTCAATGACGTTTTAAATCCTGCAGAGATACAAGTTGGTTTTATCCGAAGAGAATGGGATTAAAGTTGTTGAAAGCAATGGCACTGAATATCAATATCAAATCCATACAGCTGGGATATACAATGTCATAGAGGTCAAAGGCCTTTTGAACTTAATCTGGGACAATAAAACGAGTCTGATGCTCCAACTCCATCCTAAATTTAAGGTAAGCATTACCCCTGCATTCACAAACACACAATCATCCTGTACACGTTCCTGTTCATTCTCTTACCTTAACATACACATGATCTCCATTACAGGGCAAGGTGTGTGGACTGTGTGGAAACTTTGATGGTAATGCGAACAATGACTTTGTAAAGCACGATGGAGAAGAGGTGACTGATGCAGTGGCATTTGGGAATAGTTGGAAGGTGAATCCCAGCTGTCCAGAAATGAGTACCTTGATGAACCCATGTGAACAAAATCCACATCGGAGTGCCTGGGCTATCAAACAATGCAGCATCATCACAAGCCCTGTCTTTACAGACTGCCATTCACGTGTATGTAAAATTATATACTTTGTGAATTCAGAAAGTTGTTGGTCTTCTGGATTTTCTTTGAATGGTCAGCCTTTGTTGGTTCCATGCATGAAACAAACAAAATAATCGTACCATTTTACATTTTAGCATAGCACATACAACCGGTTACCCTAAAGGTTCTACTGACTTTCCTGTCTCTAGGTGGCCCCTGCCCCATACTATGATGCCTGTGTAAGGGACACCTGTGCATGTGACAGCGGAGGTGACTGTGATTGTTTCTGTACTGCAGTGGCAGCTTATGCTGCTGAATGCCGTAAAAAAGGAGCTTGTGTGGCATGGAGGAGTCCAAACATTTGCCGTAAGTCCCAATACTGTTAGAAAATGTATTTATTGCATTCAGAAATCCACACAAAATGTGCACCCTTAGATTTTGTCTAGGTCTATCAAAACTCATTACCTTCTATTGTTTGATCTCCTATTAACTTTGTCATACTGCTGACTGAATTGGTTGTTCTTGCAGCTTTATTCTGTGAGTACTACAACAACCCTCAAAAGGAATGCGAGTGGCACTACAAAGCTTGTGGATCGACCTGCATGAAAACTTGCAGAAACCCAGCAGGAACCTGCTCTAATCAAATTCCTCTCCTGGAGGGTATGGAATATTCTTTAAAACTTTGAAAACAAGCTTTTGTACAGAATTGAATAAAATAATACTTAGGGCAATTGTAGTCCAAACTGCAAAATCAGGTTCTATTCTATAGTCAAGAAACATTGAGACAAAAGAAATGTGTGGGTCTTGTTTATTCAATCTGGCCTTTTATTATACTCCTAGGGTGTTTTCCTCAGTGCCCTTCAGACAGGCCATTTTTGAGGGAGGACACCAGGAAATGTGTTACAGAGGCAGAATGTGTTTCTCTGTGTACCTATGATGGGAAGATATATACTACCGGAGATGTGGTGTACGATACCACAGATGGGAATGGAACATGTTTTACTGCTCTATGTGGATCTAATGGCACGATAGTAAGAACTATTACAAAATGCATGACAACAACTACGCCATTCACTTTCACAACTCCACCACAAACTACTAAAACAACAATCACAATACCGACCACCCAGATTTTCACTTCAGCACCTACTACAGTAACACTAACAACACCAAAAATGCCTACAGCAACTACAACTGCTGTTCCACCAACATCACCTGGAATTACTACTAGTATTACTGCTGAAACACCATCTACAGAATCTCCACCTCCCACAGGAACAGAAACACCATCAACAGCTACAACAACTGCTGCTCCACCAACATCTACATCACCTGGAATCACTACTGCTGTTACTACTGAAACACCATCAACAGAATTTCCACCTCCCACAGGAACAGAAACACCATCAACTGCAACTACAACTGCTGTTCCACCAACACCTACATCACCTGGAATCACTACTGCTGTTACTGCTGAAACACCATCTACAGAATCTCCACCTCCCACAGGAACAGAAACACCACCAACAGCTACAACAACTGCTGTTCCACCAACACCTATATCACCTGGAATCACTGCTGCTGTTACTACTGAAACACCATCTACAGAATCTCCACCTCCCACAGGAACAGAAACACCATCAACAGCTACAACAACTGCTGTTCCACCAACACCTACATCACCTGGAATCACTGCTGCTGTTACTACTGAAACACCATCAACAGAATCTCCACCTCCCACAGGAACAGAAACACCATCAACAGCTACAACAACTGCTGCTCCACCAACATCTACATCATCTGGAATCACTACTGCTGTTACTACTGAAACACCATCAACAGAATCTCCACCTCCCACAGGAACAGAAACACCATCAACTGCAACTACAACTGCTGTTCCACCAACACCTACATCACCTGGAATCACTACTGCTGTTACTGCTGAAACACCATCTACAGAATCTCCACCTCCCACAGGAACAGAAACACCATCAACAGCTACAACAACTGCTGTTCCACCAACACCTACATCACCTGGAATCACTGCTGCTGTTACTACTGAAACACCATCTACAGAATCTCCACCTCCCACAGGAACAGAAACACCATCAACTGCAACTACAACTGCTGTTCCACCAACACCTACATCACCTGGAATCACTACTGCTGTTACTGCTGAAACACCATCTACAGAATCTCCACCTCCCACAGGAACAGAAACACCATCAACAGCTACAACAACTGCTGTTCCACCAACACCTACATCACCTGGAATCACTACTGCTGTTACTGCTGAAACACCATCTACAGAATCTCCACCTCCCACAGGAACAGAAACACCATCAACAGCTACAACAACTGCTGTTCCACCAACACCTACATCACCTGGAATCACTACTGCTGTTACTGCTGAAACACCATCTACAGAATCTCCACCTCCCACAGGAACAGAAACACCATCAACTGCAACTACAACTGCTGTTCCACCAACACCTACATCACCTGGAATCACTACTGCTGTTACTGCTGAAACACCATCTACAGAATCTCCACCTCCCACAGGAACAGAAACACCATCAACAGCTACAACAACTGCTGTTCCACCAACACCTACATCACCTGGAATCACTACTGCTGTTACTGTTGAAACACCATCTACAGAATCTCCACCTCCCACAGGAACAGAAACACCATCAACTGCAACTACAACTGCTGTTCCACCTACACCTACATCACCTGGAATCACTGCTGCTGTTACTACTGAAACACCATCTACAGAATCTCCACCTCCCACAGGAACAGAAACACCATCAACTGCAACTACAACTGCTGTTCCACCAACACCTACATCACCTGGAATCACTACTGCTGTTACTGCTGAAACACCATCTACAGAATCTCCACCTCCCACAGGAACAGAAACACCATCAACAGCTACAACAACTGCTGTTCCACCAACACCTACATCACCTGGAATCACTACTGCTGTTACTGCTGAAACACCATCTACAGAATCTCCACCTCCCACAGGAACAGAAACACCATCAACAGCTACAACAACTGCTGTTCCACCAACACCTACATCACCTGAAATTTCTACTACTGCTGTTACTGCTCCAACACCATTTATTGAAACATCACCTCCCACAGGAACAGAAACACCATCAACAGCTACAACAACTGCTGTTCCACCAACACCTACATCACCTGCAATCACTACTGCTGTTACTGCTGAAACACCATCTACAGAATCTCCACCACCAACACGAACAGAAACACCATCAACAGCTACAACAACTGCTGTTCCACCAACACCTACATCACCTGGAATCACTACTGCTGTTACTGCTGAAACACCATCTACAGAATCTCCACCTCCCACAGGAACAGAAACGCCATCAACAGCTACAACAATTCCTGCTCCACCGACACCTACATCACCTGAAATTTCTACTACTGCTGTTACTGCTGAAACACCATCTACAGAATCTCCACCTCCCACAGGAACAGAAACGCCATCAACAGCTACAACAACTGCTGCTCCACCAACACCAACAGCACCTGAAATTTCTACTACTGCTGTTACTACTGAAACACCATCTACAGAATCTCCACCTCCAACAGGAACAGAAACACCATCAACAGCTACAACAACTGCTGCCCCACCGACACCAACAGCATCTGAAATTTCTACTACTGCTGTTACTGTTCCAACACCATTTATCGAAACATCACCTCCGACAGGAACAGAAACACCATCAACAGCTACTACAACTGCTGTTCCACCAACACCAACAGCACCTGAAATTACTACTGCTGTTACTGCTGAAACACCATCTACAGAATCTCCACCTCCCACAGGAACAGAAACACCATCAACTGCAACTACAACTGCTGTTCCACCAACACCTACATCACCTGGAATCACTACTGCTGTTACTGCTGAAACACCATCTACAGAATCTCCACCTCCCACAGGAACAGAAACGCCATCAACAGCTACAACAACTGCTGTTCCACCAACACCTACATCACCTGGAATCACTACTGCTGTTACTGCTGAAACACCATCTACAGAATCTCCACCTCCCACAGGAACAGAAACATCATCAACAGCTACAACAACTGCTGCTCCACCAACACCAACAGCACCTGAAATTACTACTGCTGTTACTGCTGAAACACCATCTACAGAATCTCCACCTCCCACAGGAACAGAAACGCCATCAACAGCTACAACAACTGCTGCTCCACCGACACCAACAGCACCTGAAATTTCTACTACTGCTGTTACTGCTGAAACACCATCTACAGAATCTCCACCTCCCACAGGAACAGAAACGCCATCAACAGCTACAACAACTGCTGCTCCACCAACACCAACAGCACCTGAAATTTCTACTACTGCTGTTACTACTGAAACACCATCTACAGAATCTCCACCTCCCACAGGAACAGAAACACCATCAACAGCTACAACAACTGCTGCTCCACCAACACCAACAGCACCTGAAATTACTACTGCTGTTACTGCTGAGACACCATCTACAGAATCTCCACCTCCCACAGGAACAGAAACACCATCAACAGCTACAACAACTGCTGCTCCACCGACACCAACAGCACCTGAAATTTCTACTACTGCTGTTACTGCTGAAACACCATCTACAAAATCTCCACCTCCCACAGGAACAGAAACGCCATCAACAGCTACAACAACTGCTGCTCCACCAACACCTACATCACCTGGAATTACTACTGCTGTTACTACTGAAACACCATCTACAGAATCTCCACCTCCCACAGGAACAGAAACACCATCAACAGCTACAACAACTGCTGCTCCACCAACACCAACAGCACCTGAAATTACTACTGCTGTTACTGCTGAAACACCATCTACAGAATCTCCACCTCCCACAGGAACAGAAACACCATCAACAGCTACAACAACTGCTGCTCCACCGACACCAACAGCACCTGAAATTTCTACTACTGCTGTTACTGCTGAAACACCATCTACAGAATCTCCACCTCCCACAGGAACAGAAACGCCATCAACAGCTACAACAACTGCTGCTCCACCAACACCAACAGCACCTGAAATTTCTACTACTGCTGTTACTACTGAAACACCATCTACAGAATCTCCACCTCCCACAGGAACAGAAACACCATCAACAGCTACAACAACTGCTGCTCCACCAACACCAACAGCACCTGAAATTACTACTGCTGTTACTGCTGAGACACCATCTACAGAATCTCCACCTCCCACAGGAACAGAAACACCATCAACAGCTACAACAACTGCTGCTCCACCGACACCAACAGCACCTGAAATTTCTACTACTGCTGTTACTGCTGAAACACCATCTACAGAATCTCCACCTCCCACAGGAACAGAAACGCCATCAACAGCTACAACAACTGCTGCTCCACCAACACCTACATCACCTGGAATTACTACTGCTGTTACTACTGAAACACCATCTACAGAATCTCCACCTCCCACAGGAACAGAAACACCATCAACAGCTACAACAACTGCTGCTCCACCAACACCAACAGCACCTGAAATTACTACTGCTGTTACTGCTGAAACACCATCTACAGAATCTCCACCTCCCACAGGAACAGAAACACCATCAACAGCTACAACAACTGCTGCTCCACCAACACCAACAGAACCTGAAATTACTACTGCTGTTACTGCTGAAACACCATCTACAGAATCTCCACCTCCCACAGAAACAGAAACACCATCAACAGCTACAACAACTGCTGTTCCACCAACACCTACATCACCTGGAATCACTACTGCTGTTACTGCTGAAACACCATCTACAGAATCTCCACCTCCCACAGGAATAGAAACGCCATCAACAGCTACAACAACTGCTGTTCCACCAACACCTACATCACCTGGAATCACTACTGCTGTTACTGCTGAAACACCATCTACAGAATCTCCACCTCCCACAGGAACAGAAACATCATCAACAGCTACAACAACTGCTGCTCCACCAACACCAACAGCACCTGAAATTACTACTGCTGTTACTGCTGAAACACCATCTACAGAATCTCCACCTCCCACAGGAACAGAAACACCATCAACAGCTACAACAACTGCTGCTCCACCGACACCAACAGCACCTGAAATTTCTACTACTGCTGTTACTGCTGAAACACCATCTACAGAATCTCCACCTCCCACAGGAACAGAAACGCCATCAACAGCTATAACAACTGCTGCTCCACCAACACCAACAGCACCTGAAATTTCTACTACTGCTGTTACTACTGAAACACCATCTACAGAATCTCCACCTCCCACAGGAACAGAAACACCATCAACAGCTACAACAACTGCTGCTCCACCAACACCAACAGCACCTGAAATTACTACTGCTGTTACTGCTGAGACACCATCTACAGAATCTCCACCTCCCACAGGAACAGAAACACCATCAACAGCTACAACAACTGCTGCTCCACCGACACCAACAGCACCTGAAATTTCTACTACTGCTGTTACTGCTGAAACACCATCTACAGAATCTCCACCTCCCACAGGAACAGAAACGCCATCAACAGCTACAACAACTGCTGCTCCACCAACACCTACATCACCTGGAATTACTACTGCTGTTACTACTGAAACACCATCTACAGAATCTCCACCTCCCACAGGAACAGAAACACCATCAACAGCTACAACAACTGCTGCTCCACCAACACCAACAGCACCTGAAATTACTACTGCTGTTACTGCTGAAACACCATCTACAGAATCTCCACCTCCCACAGGAACAGAAACACCATCAACAGCTACAACAACTGCTGCTCCACCAACACCAAAAGAACCTGAAATTACTACTGCTGTTACTGCTGAAACACCATCTACAGAATCTCCACCTCCCACAGGAACAGAAACACCATCAACAGCTACAACAACTGCTGCTCCACCAACACCAACAGCACCTGAAATTACTACTGCTGTTACTGCTGAAACACCATCTACAGAATCTCCACCTCCCACAGAAACAGAAAAACCATCAACAGCTACAACAACTGCTGCTCCACCGACACCAACAGCACCTGAAATTTCTACTACTGCTGTTACTGCTGAAACACCATCTACAGAATCTCCACCTCCCACAGGAACAGAAACGCCATCAACAGCTACAACAACTGCTGCTCCACCAACACCAACAGCACCTGAAATTTCTACTACTGCTGTTACTACTGAAACACCATCTACAGAATCTCCACCTCCCACAGGAACAGAAACACCATCAACAGCTACAACAACTGCTGCTCCACCAACACCAACAGCACCTGAAATTACTACTGCTGTTACTGCTGAAACACCATCTACAGAATCTCCACCTCCCACAGGAACAGAAACACCATCAACAGCTACAACAACTGCTGCTCCACCGACACCAACAGCACCTGAAATTTCTACTACTGCTGTTACTGCTGAAACACCATCTACAGAATCTCCACCTCCCACAGGAACAGAAACGCCATCAACAGCTACAACAACTGCTGCTCCACCAACACCTACATCACCTGGAATTACTACTGCTGTTACTACTGAAACACCATCTACAGAATCTCCACCTCCCACAGGAACAGAAACACCATCAACAGCTACAACAACTGCTGCTCCACCAACACCAACAGAACCTGAAATTACTACTGCTGTTACTGCTGAAACACCATCTACAGAATCTCCACCTCCCACAGAAACAAAAACACCATCAACAGCTACAACAACTGCTGCTCCACCGACACCAACAGCACCAGAAATTTCTACTACTGCTGTTACTGCTGAAACACCATCTACAGAATCTCCACCTCCCACAGGAACAGAAACGCCATCAACAGCTACAACAACTGCTGCTCCACCAACACCAACAGCACCTGAAATTTCTACTACTGCTGTTACTACTGAAACACCATCTACAGAATCTCCACCTCCCACAGGAACAGAAACACCATCAACAGCTACAACAACTGCTGCTCCACCAACACCAACAGCACCTGAAATTACTACTGCTGTTACTGCTGAAACACCATCTACAGAATCTCCACCTCCCACAGGAACAGAAACACCATCAACAGCTACAACAACTGCTGCTCCACCGACACCAACAGCACCTGAAATTTCTACTACTGCTGTTACTGCTGAAACACCATCTACAGAATCTCCACCTCCCACAGGAACAGAAACGCCATCAACAGCTACAACAACTGCTGCTCCACCAACACCTACATCACCTGGAATTACTACTGCTGTTACTACTGAAACACCATCTACAGAATCTCCACCTCCCACAGAAACAGAAACACCATCAACAGCTACAACAACTGCTGCTCCACCGACACCAACAGCACCTGAAATTACTACTGCTGTTACTGCTGAAACACCATCTACAGAATCTCCACCTCCCACAGGAACAGAAACACCATCAACAGCTACAACAACTGCTGCTCCACCGACACCAACAGCACCTGAAATTTCTACTACTGCTGTTACTGCTGAAACACCATATACAGAATCTCCACCTCCCACAGGAACAGAAACACCATCAACAGCTACAACAACTGCTGCTCCACCAACACCAACAGCACCTGAAATTACTACTGCTGTTACTGCTGAAACACCATCTACAGAATCTCCACCTCCCACAGGAACAGAAACACCATCAACAGCTACAACAACTGCTGCTCCACCGACACCAACAGCACCTGAAATTTCTACTACTGCTGTTACTGCTGAAACACCATCTACAGAATCTCCACCTCCCACAGGAACAGAAACGCCACCAACTACAACATTTGTTACATCAACTCTTTTCACAACAGAACCAATGTTCACGGTGCATACAGAATCAACAACTGAAATGATACATACCACAGCACCTCAAATTATCATCACAACGAGCTGTCATTGCACATATGCAAATCAAACATTCCCACCTGGTAAGTAATACATGAATGACATTTTCAAATTTTTTCATACTGTTTTGTGATTGTGAATCCATGAACAATTTTAAGCATTTCAATGATGCATATTCTGTTATTCTAATTATAGAGTCTGTGATCTACAACAAAACTGATAAAGCGGGCTGGTGCTACTTTGCTTACTGCAACTCCAGTTGTGTTAGTGAAATAACACAGACACCATGTCCTCAGACTACTACGATTCCAGTTTCAACTGTTCCATATGACTGTACAGATGTCAACAGAAAGGTTAAAAAAATTGTCCATGAAAAGTTTACATTTCTCAAAAACTGAATTTCAGCTAAATTACAAATTGAATTGAAGATAGGTCAATTGTATTAATCTCAGTTCATCAATATTTTTGGAATCTTTAACAGAATGGAGAGTCGTGGAATGAAGGATGTATCACTAAAAACTGCTTAAATGGGGATGTCACCACAAGCCCTGTACAGTGTGATCCAGCTGATTCTGTTATACCTACATGTGTCAATGGACTTAAACCTGATAAGGTTTATTATAACAATGGCTGCTGCACTAAGTATGAGTGTCCATGTGAGTTTAAACCATGCTCTAGAAAATTTATGTTGAATTAATATTAATCATGATGGTTCTACTAAGCAATTAACTAACATTGTCCTTACTAACGAACATTGTTTAACTTGTCTTCTGAAATAACAGGTCGATGCAGTGGCTGGGGTGACCCTCATTACAATACTTTTGATGGAACATATTATGTTTTCAAAGGAAACTGCGACTATGTGTTGGTCCGAGAAATCATTCCGAAATACAATATCAGTGTCCATGTTAAAAACTATTATTGCGAAGTTACAAATAATTTCGCTTGCCCAGAGTATGTGATTGTGAAGTACAAATCCTATGAAATCAAGCTAGCAAGTAACAATACAGAAATGCAGGTGAGTGTCACAACTAAATATGATCACAAAATTCAAATACTCTTGAAATAAAAATCAGTTTACAGCATTAGTTGAGATATTTTTTTCTGTCATTTACTGTACCTGACATATGCGAATGAATCAATATTGAGTCGAATTTAATCTAATTTAATTGCAAGTCTGTGAACTGAAATGCCCAGCCCTACTTAACACTGCTAGAACACCTACACTAGAACTGCAAAAATGTAATCTAAGGGTCAATATTCATTACAACTCAAAAACCCTTTTCACCTACAGGTCTATGTCAATAATGTCATAAAGGTCCCAACATTCTTTAATGAAGACTTCAGAATTACCACCTCGGGCATGGCACTTATTCTAAACATCAATGAGATCAAAGCTGAAATTTTAGTCAGTCATCAAGGTTTTGAGATCAATCTCCCGTTCTCCTACTTCCATGGTAATACAGAGGGACAGTGCGGTAAGTACAGTTTGGTGCACTTGTTGCAAAAAATATAACAGTATTTCTTCAACAACAACTTTCTCGGTAACACTTTATTTTACGACCCGCACACAACTGTGTAAGTACACTGAAATTACGGTGTACGTTTCTGTAACTATAGTGTACTCCCGTGTAGGTATAAGGGAACAATATGTTAAGTTTTGGGTAATAAAAGGGGTAACAAGCACCACTTTAATTTACAGCCCGCAGGAGTTACACTTACCCAGTAACTACGCAGAACAAGGGGGTATATGTAGCAATACGACACAACACTATTTGCACTGTAATTACAGAGAAAGGTACTGTTATCAAAAGCAAACAAACAAACAAACAAAAAACCTTTTTAATTACCCAGTATATTTGCCATGACATTTAAGTGTCATTGCAATTCAATGGGATAAGGTAAGTACTTATTACCACATGGTAAGGTCTAAATTAAAATCATAGCAAAAACAAATTATTTTGACTTAACATTAAGTAATCTAGTAAGAAATACCAATACATTTTTATCATAGTATATATATATATATATGTGTGTGTGTGTGTGTGTGTGTGTGTGTGTGTTTGTTTAATTTTTAACCCACAGTTGTCAAAATTACCCTGTAACATTGCACAAGAACATATTTTGCCAGAAATGTGATATGTTTTATAAACAACAGACGTACAATTTTTGCCTGGAATATATTAACAGAATAGGTACCTGTTATTTTTTAACTAATTAAATAATTTGCTTGTATATCTGCTTGTTACCCCTTTATTACCCCAAACTTAACATATTTGTCCCTTATAACTACACAGAAGTACATTATAATTACAGAAACGTACACCGTAATTTCAGTGTACTTACACAGTTGTTTGCGGGTCGTAAAATAAAGTGTTACCACTTTCTCAAATAGGAAGACCGATTTGGAATAGGGATTAGCCTACTTTGTGTTAGCCTAGTATATTAAAATCATCTAGAATGTTCCATTGTAGAAAATTGTAAATTAAAAGTACCTAAAAAAGAATCTGTCTAGTGTTTCTGTCAATTAAAATTCTGAAATGCTGTCCTTATTTGTAGGGGTTTGTGACAACGATGCCACAAATGACTGCAGACGTCCCGGTGGAACAATTGACCAATCTTGTGAGCAAATGGCAGCCCTGTGGGCGGACTCACCAGGATGTGAAACCCCTACACCACGTCCAACCGAACCTCCTCCTGCTTGCGCAGCACAAAGCTGTGAGGTCATCAAGAGCGAGTAAGAAAAAGCAAACAACAATCACTTTGTCAATTTTCAGAAATTGGGGAATTTCTCTGACACTAGTCTCACCAAAAACAATGGCAAAAATGTATGACCAATCCTAAACAGTCTCATCCAAGACGTCATATAACTGATGTCTTGGGACGTCTTTTGACCATATGTCAACATCCGCCATTTTAGGGTACCCTTTAACGACGATCCTGGGACGTCATACAAATGACGCTTTACCTTTAACGTCAGTTAGGTGACGGGGTAGGTTTAGGGGTAGGTTTAGGTCTGGGGTAGGGTTAGGATCCTATAACGTCTGTCGTCATCTAACTGACCTTAAAGGGTACCCTAAAACGGTGGATGTTGACGTATGGTCAAAAGCTTTGGATGAGACTGCGCTGCCAATCCACCACCATTAGTCAGCAAAATGGTAGTTAGTCAATGTGATTTTGTGCCCAGTCCACTTAAACAAATTGCAATATCAAATGGTACAGAAATTACACACTTTACTTTAAATAATGTTTTGAAAAGATTTCAGAGGTCATTTTTGGGTGGTATTACCTTTTTTGTTGTTGTTGTGTTTGGTAGTCCTATCATACATGTTATGCCTCAGTTTACATACTACTTATTTTTTTCCCCTAAACTTCTGTATTTTGGTTCAGTTTGTTCAAGAGCTGTCATGACATCATCCCCTATCAAAAATACTATGAGGCATGTAAGTATGATGTGTGCAACAAGAAAAATGACTCCATAGCCTGTGCCAGTGTGGAGGCCTATGCACAGCAATGTGGCCAGAAGTCTATCTGTGTGGACTGGAGAAACTCAGCCGACCTCAAAGGGCTATGCGGTAAGAGAGCAGAATGAACCCACCATGACACAATCTTGGATCTCTTATCTGACAGTATCCTAAATCTCTTGATTGTCATTGGTTAATAGCATACAAATGTGCCGATAACAAAGTCTACAAGGCATGTGGGCCAAAAGTGGAAAAAACCTGCAGTACAAGGTAACCACTCTCTATAACAATTCATATCGATAATTGCAAATATTAAAATACTGAATTGTCCAAATTAACAATCTTCATGCAATATGCGCTTGGTTTACGACTAGATACAATGAGATGTTTGTGGGCGAGAATGATCGAACATTCATGGAAGGTTGTTTCTGTCCCAACAACACATATCTAGTTAGTTCAACAACAGATAAGTGTACACCTACTTGCGGTAAGCATTATTACTTAATTTATAATATTTGTTATATTAATGTGCCTTGAAGTCAAACTTTCGATGATACATTTCGCATTCCCTGCATGTAGATTGCATCGGCCCTGATGGATTACCAAGACAGGTATGTATCTTTTAGTACTAGTAATAGAGGTAAAACTATTTACATGACTGTGAACTTAACTCTAGTGACTAGTCCAAGGGTTGTTAAGTTGGCCCTCGAGGTCCACTTTCAGATTTCCACGGCTGTGGCCGAAATAGCCCCTTATACCCTCATTCACTCATATCACATTCAAACAATTTAATAATCAATAAGAAAGGGATTTATACCGATATGATATGACACTGTAGCCACATTGGACAAGCAGTTTGCAAAATGGAAAATCGATTTTAGCCGTGGGCGCCATATTCTAGTCAAACACGGGAATTCTTACAGTGCATTGTGGGTATTTTCTATCCATTGAGCGTACATCAGTTGTACACTCAATATTGCGGTGCATTGTGGGATTGAATGAGAGCACTCCATAACGTCCACTATGGTTTCTGACACCATGGCTGTCCTACAAATGGCTGTCCCTTCAAATAGTGCTCCATTTCAGGGTATACGCCTTATTCACGGCAGCGCCATCTTTGATTTTTAATGAGAATGAAAGCGAGGCTGTGAGGGATAGACTTGCATCTCTTCAATGGGCTGTACTATTATTTAATGTGTTTTCGGATTGTTCTGCTCATGAAACACTGGAAAAATATCTTTCCAAGAAATGTCAGTTGACAAAAAACTCCCGACAATGTAAGCTGTGGAAAATTGTAAGTAATCTAGCCGCTTTATTCAGCTTTTTACAGCGGATGCCATTGGAAACACGGTAAGTCTATCCCTCACAGCCTCACTTTCATACCTGTCATGGCGCTGCTCTGAATAAGGTCTATAGAAGGCAATTTTTTGCCATCGTCTAGTGATCCTAAAGACCTTGGTTAGCTTGTCTAGGTGTATTTGATCAGGGTTGAAGCAAAACTTTGCAGGAAAGTGGACCTCAAGGGCCAGTGTTAAGAACCCCTCCTCTAGTCCCACCAAGATATGATTGAAACTCTGTAAAAATTGCAGAGCATCTAGCTAAATTATGCTGAAATTCATACAATTAGCTGTATAAAAAAACTTCACTCATTTAGTCAAAATTTAAAATGGCATTTGAACACAATCAACCCAACTTGCATCTAACTATTATCACCTTATTTCCTCTCCTGTAGCCTGGAGATACATGGACGGTTAACTGTACAACATACAGTTGCTCCAGTGAGAGCTTTGGTGTTGTCCAAGAGCCTATGAACTGTCCGACCATAACGCCCTGTGGTCACCAATACAAAAGCGTGATTGAAAACTGCTGTCCAACCTGTGGTGAGTAAAATGACAATCAGAGAGCTAAACAGACTAAATTAAATAACATGACAACAAAAAACCTGTCC
The DNA here is from genome assembly GCF_988280905.1 of Pimephales promelas. Classification (NCBI taxonomy): domain Eukaryota; kingdom Metazoa; phylum Chordata; class Actinopteri; order Cypriniformes; family Leuciscidae; genus Pimephales; species Pimephales promelas. The sequence goes on from NC_142793.1 coordinate 13,006,569, forward strand.
TAATATACATTTCTGGTCTACGGGTGCATGATACATCAACTAAAGGAAAACAAGGTTCATAATCATTCTTCAAAATGCAACAACTAGCTCCAACTCTGAAACAACTTTCCTGAAACATCACTTAAGCCACTCAGGCAAGGGAAGAAAATGCTAACCAAAAGCCAACTAGCAAATGAATGAACAGTAACTGACCAACCCGGTCTCATCCCAAGACATCATATAACTGACGTTTTGGGACGCCTTTTGACCATACGTCAATATTCGCCTTTTTAGGGCCCCCTTAAACGTCGGTAGATGAGGTTATGGGATCCTAACTCTACCCCAGACCTAAACCTAACCCTAAACCTAACCCGTCACCTAACTGTCGTTAAAGGTAAAGCGTCAGTTGTATGACGGCCCGGGATCGCCATCTACCGACGTTTAAGGGGGCCCTAAAAAGGCGGATATTGACGTATGGTCAAAATATGTCCCAAGACGTCAGTTATATGACTTTTTGGGATGAGACTGTGTTAAACTGACCGCAGGGTGATGTTAACATACCGATAATTAGAGCTGAAAAACTTTCAGTCCCATGTCCCAGTCAAAAGCAGTGCCATCCTCTATAATCCAATGCAAACCAGCATGCATGTCTGCCTCAATTCCTTTATGGAAACTCATAATGGAACCATTGACAACAATTGGATTTACAATTCCAATTCCTGGTGGAAAAAAAATCTAGTAGAAGATTTATTAGAAACTTTACAAAGGTAGCTATTGAGACTGTGTGTAAGAGCAGATACTATCTGAACATGTGAACACATTAGAGCCACGGCTGCAAACTTGTTAAAATGCAACAAATATTTTCATAATAATTTAAATAATACTCCCCATCTCCTCTGCCCATTTAGTGTGTGATACCAGCCTGTGTTCTATGAAATGTGACGTGGGATATGAGTTATCAGCAGATATACCCGAGAACAATTGCTGTCCAACCTGTGGTAAATCTCAAATTTAATATCTAGACTACTTTTACAACACTTGGAATTTATGATTTCGTTCAACTTTAAAAAACAACAACTTTTTTTTCCCCATTTAGAGCCCAAAGACGTCTGTGTACACAATAACTCTGAGTACCAGGTGAGCTGCTGGGTTCATGTGTTTATACTGTACAATTGGTAACATCAACAAAAGGGACATTTTACATATTACATGATATGCTTTTCACCATTAAAAAAAAATATTTTTCTGTAATTATGGGTTCATTTTCTTTTTTAGCCTGGAGTTAAAATCCCTACGGAGCCTTGTTTAGAATGTTACTGTCAAATGGATAAAGACCCACAGACTCAACTACTTGCGGTGAAATGTGTTAAGAAAGTCTGTACACCTTGTACTGAGGTAACATTTACAATTTATTCTTGTGATCCGAATACATTAGGATTGAACTCCAACAATAGCCTATTTGGATTGGGAGAAAGTTTTGATTGCTAAAAAATTTTTAGTTGTTTTCATAACAGCATGCATCATGTTATCTCAAAAGATCAAGAAATGGATTCCTTATGATACAAATTAAATTTAAAGTACCATTTTTGCACTCCAAGGGCTTTGAGCGTGTGGAACAAGAAGGAGAATGCTGCGGAGTATGCAAGCAAAAAGCCTGCATATATTCTGCACCGGACAACACCACACATACTCTACAAGTACATTTGAAATATTCTCAAACTTTTCCTCAACCGTCTATTTCACCAGTCAATGAACCTTCATAGTTTTTCCTTCATGTTGCCTGTCTTCCTTTTTTCTTTTAGGTTGGAGAAGTGAAAAGTTACAAATGCGAGAATGTTACCTGCAGTGAAATTAATGGCGTGTTTGTAACGGAGAAGACAACACTAAAATGCCCTTACTTTAATCCAGATGACTGTGAGGCTGTAAGTCAAATATATACTGTACGCTTTATAGTAAAAACATGCCTCTGTCAACTGTATGCATTTGAATAGTTAGTTGGGAGTCAATAGAGTTAAATTAAGTAAATATGAAATTGACTGCATTTCCTTTTATTATTAAGAACTATTCATAAGCAATGCATTATTTCAAATTCCCAATTGATAAAACCAAACCCGACCCAACATTTTTCTTTAATTAATGTCCTGTTTCACTTGGAAATCAATCAAAGAACAGAAGCTATATATAAATATATATACACACACATTACATCGCCGATAACTTATTTATAATAAGCTTCAACATTTTGTATGCATGATTTGTATACTTTCCACTAATTCTGTAATCTGTCTGTTTTAATATTTACAGGGAACTGAGAGATATGATGCAGATGGGTGTTGCAAGATCTGTAAGCTACTCATAATTATCGTCCATTTATTACCTCAAAATCAATGACCACAGTACCAGTACAACCAGTCCTAACATTTTTACAGCCCATCATAATGTAGATTAATTGTAAAAATGACTTTTTTCATTGCAATTCTCCCTCACCTGTATAAGATCAAAAAAAGAAATCCATCATGAGTAATACATAAAACAATGGATCTGATGTTTCTTGTCACAAGTTCACCTCTTTCTCCTTCTCTCTCTCTCTCTCTCTCTCTCTCTCTCTCTCTCTCTCTCTCTCTCTCTCTCTCTCTCTCTCTCTCTCTCTCTCTCTCTCTCTCTCTCTCTTATCTCAGGTGAGCCCAAGACCTGCATTGTTCTTAAGAAAACCACCCAAGTAGAGGTAGATGATTGCAAGTCCATTAACCCGATAGAAGTGACGTCCTGCAGTGGTCACTGTGGTACCCAATCCATGTAAGAGTACACGCATACTAATTAATCATAAAAATATTGCATTTTGAATCCTGAGATGAATTGTGCAGCCTTGATTACGCAATAATTTCAGCCGAGTAATAACCATAACATTTATTAGTTCTCGCTACAGCAAAACATGTCACTTTCATCAAGTCTGTTTGAAATTTAACCCATTACCTTTCCTTTTTATTATTATGCACTATTCATCACAATGCATCAATACATCATCAAATTCCCAATGGATAACATTAAATTGGCCAACATCAGAAGTAGAATTGGATACAAACTTTCACAATGACTTTAACATAATTTACAATCTTATTTTATACATAAGCATCAAAGATTTGAGAAACAGCACACATTGCATATTTTAGATCATCATAGCACAGCACCCTTTTTCCATCTTTAGCACATCAGATCTCTCATAATTACCAAATCACTTAAAAGAAATTAGGACAGGAGTATTTGATTAAATATTTATTTTGTATGAAAAAACAAGCTAAAAAATGCATATTCATCTTGGAAACCTGCACAGGTATTCAATGAAAGAGAACATCATGATGCACAGCTGTTCTTGTTGCCGAGAAGAGAAATTCAGCCGTCGACCGGTGGCGCTGAAGTGTGCCAATAGCAGTGAGATCCTTCATGACTACGTTTACATTGAGAGCTGCACATGCACTCCTACAAAATGTGCTGACTAGAAGACCTGAAGACTGGATAAAAGATTCTGATCCTAATCAAATCTTTTCCTTTGATTATTGCTAAATTAATGAACAGAACAAAAACTGTGTTTAGAATAATCTAACAAAAAAATTATTAATGCTTTTATTCTATAGGGTTGTGGTTTTCACTTTAAATATGTGGACTATTTCAATAGTTTATTTGTTTTTCAAGCTTTTTCCTTTCTTCTATGGTATAATACAATTTATATATAATTGTAATTAAATTAAGTGAATGTTCAACACAATAAAAAAAAGTTAACCTGCAACAAAGTTCATTTGCATTCCATTTCTTCTTATTCTCAGTTGTGCGTGAAAATGTTGTCTCCTCCAAACGAATTTGAGAGAAAAGGTTTAAGTCAAAATCAAGCAACTGTAAAAAGAAAAACAACTGTACTACTCTAATGTAAATGTGAATTTCCGGGTACTTTACTGCAGTCAGCACAATGTATTAATATCCCTATGTCAAGATCAAACAACTTGTTCTGAGAATGATGTATCCAAATTTCAACCTCCAAGTGTACTAGATAGGTTTCTCAAAAGTCCAAGTAAAAAAAGTAAACCTACGTACTTGTATACAGTATTATACAAGAAACCATACAATACCACATCACATCCATTATGATGTAAACACTGGCTTTGTAAAACTATTTCGTGTATGAAAACAAACACATTTGTCAGTAAGGGGTAAATTAATGAAATAAAATCTTTATGATTATGAGTATAATGTTATTCAAAAATGCTCTCAAAATTGATAATCACCTAGACAGCACAAGCCTATTTGATGTAATATTTACATCTGGAAGACATATTTTTAAGAGTGTTTGCTCATCTGCAATACGTCTATAGGACGCCTCCTGTCAGATGTCCAATAGACGTTTAGAAGATGTCAGTTTAACGTGCTTTCTAAATCATTACATCTTAAAGACATCTTCTAAACATCTATTTGACATCTGACAGGAGACGTCCTATAGATGTATTGCAGCTAAGCAAACACTCTTAAAAATACGTCTTCCAGACGTAAATATTACATCAAATTCTGGGAAACGATTCCCTGATAGCACACGTACTCCCCAGAGACGTCTATTTGATGTGTGTGTTTACATCTGAAGACTTACAGTATTTTTAGAGTGTTTGCTCATCTGCAATACATCTATAGGACGTTTCCTGCAGATGTCAAATAGACATTAAGAAGATGTCTTTAAGATGTAATGATTTAGAATGTATGTTAAACTGTCATCCTAAAGAGGTCTATCAGATGTTAGTAAGCAGATGCTTTCCAGATGAAGTGATCTTTAACAGACATCTTGCAGACGTACTTGTGCTAGTAATCATATTCCTTAAAATCAGTACGTGTTAATAGCATTCTGTTCTTATCTGTTCTTAATAGTCTGCTCTAAACATCTAGAACATAGACAGTATAAGGTCTAGACAGCCAGAGTCTGACAGATGAAAGAGAAAATAATTGTAATTAAAAGGAAAGCTCCATTCCATGTAACATCCTCTCACCTCGAAGTCAAGGAAATGCATCAATGATGCATTTCCTTGATAAATTTCCTATGTTTAGTACATCAATATTTTGGCTTCACCAAATGAGCTCTCTCAGTGATCGTCAATAAAAACAAAATCCCATTTTTCTCGGTCTAATGAAAACCAATAGGTCGTTATGGTAAGTTTAAGTTTCAGTTTAAGTGTGAGTTTCACGTTTGAGGGGGTTAAACCGTGACATCTACACGTTTTCCAAAGTGGACCAACGTGATTATTTTACGTCTTGTCGTGATACCGGGTTGGAGAAATGTTGTTTTGGCCACTTTGTTTGATATAATCACAACAATTTAACGTAAGCAAGAATGGGATTTAAACTCTTCTTGATTAAAGCCCAACGCTTTATCTGAGCCACTGAGTCTGTTGAGTTCAAGGGTGTATTGGTTAAGTTTTTATTGCGGGTTTAGTTTTATTTGTTGGAAAAATAAATATAGAAATATAATTTGACACAAGAGGGCAGTATAGCCCTATTTATGGTTTTGAGTTTAAATAACAGTTAAACCGTGACATCTACACGTTTGCCAAAGTGGACCAATCACGTCTTGTCGTGATACCGGGTTGGGCACTGAAGAACAGGAACTAGGTCGAGTAAAAGGTTATGGTTAACGCACGTCGATGTAATACGTTGTTTTAGCGTACCTTTTGCTCAAACGAGGAGCTGGGGGACGCCGGAAAAATAGACATTTTACTCAAGCTGCTTCATTAAAATCGTGACATTTAGACGTTTTCTTCGGTGTGGATCAAGGCAAATGAATCCTTTTCACCTTGAAAATAATAAATGTTTTTTGTATTTTAAATAATAGACCATGCAGTGATCGTCAATAGAACACAATTACATTTTCCTTGGTTTAATGAAAACCAATAGGTCGTTATGGCAGAATAGGTCCATACTACCGTATCTCCACTGGACCGTGTTAACGCAAACGTGTAAGTTTCACGTTTGAGGGGGTTAAACCGTGACATCTACACTTTTTCCAAAGTGGACCATTTAGGCTGCTTCATTAAAAACGTGACATTTAGACGTTTTGTTTCGGCGTGGATCGAGGCAAATGATCCTTTTCACCTTGAAAATAATAAAAAAAAAAATTTGCATTTTAAATACCATTTTCTCAGTGAGCGTCAAACAAAATCCCATTTTTCTCCTTTTAATGAAAACCGTGACATCTACACGTTTTCCAAAGTGGACTATTTAGGCTGCTTCATTAAAAACGTGACATTTAGACATTTTTATTTTTATAAATACCATAAATATCTAAGTAAACTGAAAAAAGAGAGTGAATAGTAAAAATAAAAAATAAATGTGTGAAATAAGCCAGAGCCTAAAAGAAAGCTAAGCGACACGGTTAACCCCTGCACATACGGGCCAATCAAATGTACAGAAGTGACATGACGTAGTAGGAAGTGTTCCGTGCACATCCTGGCGTCTGGCGGGAGTTTCGGTTGTTATGAAACAAGGTGACGGGTTACCGACTGCAAAAGGCAAGAGCTATCAAGAAACAAGTATTTCTGAAACGGAACATTTATTATCAAATCATACATCAAACTCCAAAGGTAAGTGACAGTGTAAAGGTAGACTATACATTTCACGCGAGTAATTAAACGTCGCCACTTCAAAATGTCCGAATCTGACAATTGTTCTGTTCTGTTTTCTTTGCCTTTTTCCTATTTACCGTATTTCTGATGTAAGTTAGTCATAATCCAAATATTATTTGTATTTGTTTATTGGTTATAACGTTTCTAAACTGCCGAATAACTACAGTAAGCAGAGAATATATAACGTTAGAATATATAAGTAATACTACACACACACATATATATGTGTGTGTGTGTGTGAGTGAGAGAGTGTGTGTGTGTGTGTCATCATTTAATCCCTCTCGTATTAATCACAAAGACACAATGGCAGTTCATAGTGCTCCAAAAAGGGCAGAAATAATGCAGATCAAATTCTCTTTTTAGGATGTTCCTCATGTTTTAATTGCATGTTTTTATGTGACCTTATACTCACAGTTCTGGGCACATAACTTAGATGTCCAAGATGAAGGTTTCTGTGGAAAAGATCATATCGTTATCGGAGAGTGATGGTGTAGATGAGCTACAGAAGCATCTCACTATGTTGTCCGAGGATCAGGTTTGTAATCGATGCAAAAGTCTCTAATCATGTCATGTACAAGGCATCCGCTTTAAAATTATGTGCAGATGACTTTCAAATGTGCTTTTTTTCTCCCTTTTCAGCTAACAACCATCCTCACTAATAGTGCTCTGAAAGGGAAGGATACAGGGGTCCTGATCAAAGCCATATTCAAAGGTAAGTGTTCATTTGATTTAATTTTAAAGAACCAAATACATCTGTGAATAGAGTATTAATACAATGGTATCATTCAGGGTTATTATTGTAGTAACTGAAATAAAATTCACCATCACTTTATTCATTTTAACTAGATTCCAATGCAATGTACTATGTACTTGATGAACTAAGAAACAAATTCAAAATATTAATAAAAGCAATCATAATATCTCTCTCTCAATAATACTAAAAATAACACTGGTATGATCAAAAACTTTTACTTTCGCGTGATGTTGCATCCATGTCTAATAGGTGTAAGTGTAAAAAAACATAAACTAAAAATTACTCTGATGCTTCATCAAGTAGTGCTGAATATCAAATTGTGTTTGTGTGTGATGTTAGGTTCACCGGTAAGTGACTCACATGGCGCTAACCGAAGACTGCTTGTGTACAAGCACTGTATTCCACTGTGTGAATCTGGAGATCTGCAGACAGAAGTGGCCTCAGATATCATTGGGCTTCTGATGTTGGAGGTGAGTTTCTTTCTTACAATAACATTGTACACAAATGAATAGTGACGTAGTAGTTGTTAAAGGTCTAGGCTGGTAACCAGTAGGTTGAATTTTCCAACCCCGTATGGGGAAATCCCTGGGACTGAACTTATAATTAAAGATTCACTACATAAATGTATTTATTATTATTAATTTTTACACTATTATTATTTAGTCAATACACCATCAATCCTTCTTTCAAAATGTGTTTTTGTGTTTTCTGTTAAGCCCATTATACATGTTTATATTTTAGATTGAGTGATGTTTTTCGCACAAAATTGCGTACTTGCAGTTGTGACATAATTGCAATGTAATGAGACATAATTGCACAACCCTATTGTGACGTAAATCGGAGAGAAACGGCTTTTCGAACAAGAAAGAATGTAGGGCGAGACTTGATTTTATTCTTGTGGTTTGCTATTGGTGGATCTTATGTGAGTGACAGGTTGCCCCGTCCTCAAGCCAGTAAACATCATCAGAGAAGAGAAGACCCTGCAAGAGGGAGGGTGTTATTTTGATTAAAGATTAAAGAGGGCACATGCAATATATTGCACAGATAAATAATTTACAAGAAACTCTTTTTGATGCAATATTCCATAAAAAGTAAGAATTGTCATTTTGATTTCATGGTGACTTTAATACTATACCTGTATGATATGGCTTTCTTCTGTGCCATAGACACACAGTCTACCTGGTCATGCATTAGCCACATTAGCATCTCTATATGTGGATGCCATCAAAGTGGGTGAGATGAACAGTGGGAGATCGCTGGAACTCTTCCCCACAATCCTAACAGCTCTTGCCGCTACAGAAACATTAGCTTATGGGAAAGGTAAGATGCTATTTGCTAAGCCCAAACTATTCTGTTAAAAAAAAGGAAATAACTCTGTAGGATCAGTTATATCTGTTCAAAAATGTTAAGTGATGTTAAATAAGTGAATTTGGATTAAAAACCTCTGGAGTAATGATAATAAAAACATGTTTTACGGTCTTTTTTACTTTTACTTCAGGCGAACTGACTGGAGATGAATACAAGAAACAGCTGATCAACAGTCTTTGCTCTAGCAGGTGAAATTTGTTCTCAATAAGTAATCCATAAAGATAATCAAGAAATTATGTGTCAGTGCTCTCCAAGTAAAACCAAAACACAAAATGTAGACAATGTTCTATCTATATAACATATCGTAACAAATCTCAAATTCACGCAGATGGGATCCACATTGTGTGATACACCTTACAACCATGTTCAGGTATGTTAAAGCATTAACTGGCTAGTTATCAACTTTGTGTCTTGAACACACACAAAAAACACCATAGTTTTTTTTTTGTGTCAGGGATGTTCCGTTATCTGCTGAGGAGCTTCAATTTTTGATTGAGAAGATTCTCCGGATGTTCCTCAAGTTGGATCTACAGGAGATTCCACCTCTGGTGTATCAGCTGCTGCTGCTCTCTGCCAAGGTCGGTTGATATGTTTTAAAAGTTCTTTAAAACAGTGTGTCTATATGGTCAGATTCTTATTTTTTTCCATCGACAGGGCTGTAAGAAGTTGGTTCTAGAGGGAATCATCAGTTACTTCAACAAGCAAGACCAACTTCAGAAAGAGGAGCAGAGAAATGCAGAGTGAGTATCCCACTTGCTCAGGTCAGTAGGTTTCATTTAATTGGACAGATGATTTTATCTATGTATCTGTGTTAGGAATGAAGATGTGGAGGTGCAGACCATCCCACAGGATCAGCTGCGTCACGTAGAGGGAACCGTCATCCTCCACATAGTCTTTGCCATTCGTCTTGATCATGAGCTCGGCAGGGAGTTTTTTAAAAACCTCAAGGTGAACGTCTGCCAGCCTCACCTATAATCACACACACCCCTTCTTTGAGCATCTGTGAGTGCTAGCTGGTTGTCTTCTTCTGTAGGTGGCCCAGAGTGATCCTTTGTGTCCTTTCAGTATCGCTCTGCTGCTCTCTGTGGCTCGTATCCAACGGTACGAGGAGCAGGTATGTCTGGGTTTCATCCTTTAAACCTAGTGAGCTGTCTACTGAGTAGGGATAGGTGATGTAGCTAAACATTTGGACATTTTTATGATGTAGTTTGATGATGAGACCCTTCATAAGCTAAACTTAACATTATCATGAAACGCACAATATTCTTTCATCTTATATAATATGAAATGATAATGATAAAACTCTTTATTTTTGTGAGTCATGTGTGCATTTGAACATCAAGAGCGCCAAAATGCCGGTGATTCTCAAAAGATGCTGGTTTTACTGATTCAGACCTTTGTCCCACTCTTTATATTACCCATAATGCTTAGGTATATGAGTTCCTGAAAGGTGCCATCACAAAAAATTTCAAGGATGATCAGATTCAGCACAGCTCCAAGTTTCTGCAGGAACTGCTGCCTCAGTGTAACAGTGTCTCCGACATGATTCTGGACACCGTCAAAAACAGGTCTGGTTGAACTGCAGTGCTTTTTTGTTTCCTTTATTTATTGTGTGGTTTTGTTCAGTGTGTTTGTTATGTCTTTATCTGCACTCCGCAGTGTGTTTGGCTGGGATCATGTCACTCAAGGTCTGGTGCAACTGGGATTTATACTTATGGACTCATTTGGACCTAAAGCTGGACCATTTGGGAAGGTCACAGAAGGAACATCCACCACTAAAACGCCAAACCAGCTAGCGTGTCGACTTGGTGGACAAGTTCTTCTTGAGAGCTTTAAGGTAGAGTGTAGTTGTCAATTGATGTTTCCCCCTTGTAATACATAAATCATGCTCCAAACATTGAAAACATGTGACAAACTTTGTGGGGGTTTTTTGTACAGATGCATGAACCAATCAGAGGAGAGATCCTAGAGCAAGTTTTGAATCGTTTGGTGACTAAAACAGCCTCGCCTGTCACCCATTTCATTGGTTAGGAGTCGTCTTTTTGCAGATTTTTAATTCAAGCTCACTAATGAAGGTTTCACTTAAAATGTGTTGTGTTCTTGGCTTTATCACTGCCGCAGACCTGCTTTCCAGCATTGTGATGTCTGCTCCCATGATCCTCTTGGAATCTTCTTCTAAGGTCACAGAAACGTTTGACCAGCTCTCCTACTTGCCCCTCAGCACTGTACAGGGACTCCTCAAAGCTGTGCAGGTAACATCTCAATCCACATGAAATTAAAGAAGATCTATTATACTTTTTTTTTTTTAATTTTTCAACTTTCTTTAGTGTGTGATGTTGCTGTTTGAGCATGAAAACTGTCTGCAAAATTACTAAGCACAAAGTCACTCTAAAGTTTTCTATATTGTTTCTGAAATTGTCTTGAGTTTTATTCCAGGAACATAGACATCACAATATTCCTCATTCACATAATTCCCACCTAATGCATAAGAAATAAGAAATATGAGTAACATGGTGTGTGTGATAAGTTTAATGTTTTCTCTGCTCAGCCCCTGCTCAAAGTGAGCATGTCTATGAAAGATGCCCTGATCCTGGTCCTCCGGAAGGCCATGTTCTCCAGGTAGAGTAAGGAATGGTCCACATCCAAATGTATTTTCCTCTGTGTTGAATGATGACGAAGTACTAATGAATCTTCTTCTCTCTGAAGTCATTTAGATGGCCGGAAGTCAGCAGTGGCAGGCTTCCTGTTGCTACTGAAGAACTTTCGTATTCTGGGGAGTTTAGCTTCCAGCCAGGCCAGTCAGGCCATTACAACCAGCCAGGTAAACTATACAGACATCTGCTTTACTCTGTGCGTCTTAGCTGTGCGCAATGCAGTTTACATTACACACCATTTTTTTTCCTGAATTCATTTTTCTGCCCTCACTAAGAGCAAAATTCAGAACATCAAATCAACAAGTCGAACCACAAAGCCGTTCATTCATTTCATACAGTTCAGTTCACTGAGCACGTCGTTCGTGGTTTGACTAGTCAAGACTGTTTTCCAAAGATGGCTCCTGTCTGTATACACGAACTGAACTGTCTTTATAAAGTATCTTCTTATTAAACGGTCTGTACACTTTTAAACCTTGTTAGTGGTTATAGAAGTTATTGAAAATATCTAAATTATTGAATATAGAAGTTAGTTGGGCTGTATGATTAAATTGGAATAAATGAAAATTTTCAACATAAAAAGTTTGAATTCCCCTCAGCAGGAAACTTTCTATTAAGCCCTGTTCAGACAAAACGTCATGATCCTATTCATTTCAATGGAGCGCTGGCAACACGAGCGACAGTGACATTTAATAGTAATAGTAATAGTTCGAGTGTTGTAATTTTATGATGCTCGTTTAGCACTGCTGCATTTCATTTTACAATTTCCCCTGCATTACGTTGACTATTAGGGACAGGAAAATTCATTGTCAAATTCAAATGACTTTTTAATAATTTATGACCGTATGAGTGAGTTTTTAATTTGTTGATTTGATCGATTGTCAATCTAGTTAGTAATTGATTTAATCCACTGAACACTGCTGTGGTAAAATAAAAACACTCTCCCAACAGCATACGGTTTCTTTTTAGCCTTAAAAGTCATTTATTCCAAGTCGAATTAAAATTAATGCTACTATGTTGTTGTGATGTCGTTTTAACACCAGCCAGTCTGGTTTAAAAATCCTCTAACTGTGACCGGATCGGATTCCCATTGCAGGTCCATGCAGACGTGCACTCGCGCTATAACACTGCTGCTAATGAAGCCTTCTGCCTGGAGATCCTGAGCAGTCTACGCCGGTGCCTTAACCAGCAGGCGGACGTCCGACTCATGCTTTATGAGGTCCGTGTCTGACCCTCTCATTTCCCCTTGTAGAAATTAAGAAGTGAACGAATACTGCTGTAATTGATCAATCCTTTCCATTGACTTCTTTGCTGTACTGTGAAAGTGATTTGTTTGATTTTAGGGTTTCCACGATGTCCTTCGTCGTAACTCTCAACTGTCGAGTTCCATCATGCAGACCCTCCTGTCACAAGTGTGTATCATCCTTTAACAAAATGAGCGCCTATGCCTTCCTGTTCCTCAAATTATTATTTGTGTTTACTAGTTAAAACGATACTTTGAACCCGAGCAAGATCTGCTTCCGCCTCTGAAGCTGGAGTCGTGTATCAGCGCACATGGAGATCAGGTCTTCCTCCAGGAGCCTCTGGTACTGATGCCATGCCGTAATCACATCGACGCACTGCACTTGAACATGTAAAAGATGAAACTTCAGGTCATGTGTTTCTCCAGGCGCACCTGCTGTGCTGCACGGTTCACTGCCTGCTGTGGAACCAGAACGTACGGTCAGGTGGCACTGTGAGCGATGATGAAGATGACGAAGAGGAGGAGGGAGGAGTCCAAAGTGAACTGCATGATATACTAGAAAGCATGACGAAGCGCATGATTAAAAGCGAACTGGAGGATTTTGAGTTGGTACGGCATAATTCTTACTTTTGCTGATTCTTACGTCTAAATGAAAATGTTATTTACTTGGATAATACTGTTCCAAAGAATTTTTTTTACTTTTATTCAGCAAAAAAGGAAGCATTAAATTGATCAAAAGTAACAGTAAAGACATTTATAATGTTACAAATATTTTGAACTATATTAATTAAATCCTGCTTTTTTTGTATCGTGGTTTACATAACATTAAACCAAATTATTGATAATAAAAAATGCTTTTAAAGCAGCAAATCATCATATTAAAATGATTTCTGAAGGATCATGTGACACTTAAGACTGGAGTTATGATGCTGCTTAATTCAGCTTTGAATCAGGAATAAATTACATTTGAATAACAATTCACATTATTACTGTTTTACTTGATGTGCATAATAGACCTTTAAAAATATGTTAAAAACTTTTGAAAAGTGTACATTTGGTCACAGTAGTGGACAAACTGACTGATTTTCTGCTTCTCAGGATAAGTGTGCTGAGTTTTCAACGAGTTCTAGTGTTGGAATAAAGAACAGCATCTACGCTGTGTTGGTGATGGGACTGAACGAGGTTCTCATGGAGTACAACTTCATCACTGCTAATTACAGGTGTGTGTTTGTGAAAGTGTTGTTTTTGAATAATTTTAAATCAGGCATTACATGCTAGATGTGTTTAACATATTCTGTGGTGCACATGCGGAGCAGTAAGAACCACTTTGAGGACATTCTGGAGCTTTTCAAGCGCTATCATAAAGTGTCTGAGATCCTGAGGGAGCGTGCAGGGAAGGGACGCCCCACGTCGTCCAGCAAACCCCCCCGCAGCTTGCTGTCTCTAGGCTTCATCTCCACACTGCTCACTGCTCTCTTCAGGTACAGTTTTACTGTGGATTTTCACATCAGGATTTATTTGCCTTGCAATGGCACTCTAAAAAATAAGAGCATGTACATTACTGTTCAAAAGCGGTGTAAGTAGTCATAGTTTGAAATAGTCTCTTATGAAGAAGTCTCACCAAGACTGTATTTATTTGATAAAAAAAGTAAAACTTAATTGTGAAATAGCTGGTTTTAATATATTTTAAAATATCATTTAATTTATGTGATGGCACAGCTGAATTTACAGCATCAGAACTCCAATCTTCAGGGTCACACTGGCCTCGATTTTTGACATTGATACCCTGGGAAAAAACTGCAATAGATATTTTTAATATTATTTTATAATTGGTCAGCAGGTGCATAAGACCGAATACTCTCAACTGTTTACGTTCACTTAAAACGTAACTGATTGTTTGAAAACAGTTGTGCTGCTTAATATTGTTGTGGAAACGATGCATTTTTTCTGATCTTTTGTATCGTTATACATGTCTTTGTCACTTTTGATGAATTTAATGCGCCTTTGCTGTATAAAATTATTATTAATTTTTCTTTTAGAGACAGCACTCAGAGCCGCGAGGAGAGCCTGTCTGTGTTGCGTTCCAGTGGAGACTTCCTGCGGTACTGTGTGAGCGTGGCCCTGCAGAAGATCCAGCAGCTGGAGGACACCGGACACACAGACGGACCGGAGGGACAGAGCCCTGACAAGACCTTCCGCCACCTCTGTGACATCACCAGGTCTCGGCTTTTTGTTATTGGCCATCACGTCATTATGTAAACATCTGGACTTTAATTGAACAAACCCCAAAAAAGAAACATTTGTTAAAGTCATTAAACGGATGTCGTGACGAAAAGTATATCCGAGTGAAACGGCTTCTTAAGAATGATTGATTTTGATTGAATTGATTGGATGGTTGTGTGTTTGTGGTTTGCGATTGGTGGATGTCATGTAAGTGACAGGTTCTCTCGCCCTCACACCACTAAACAAATCAGTCAGAGAAGAGATGACGCTACTAGAGGGAGGGGAAATTATATTGATTAAAGATTACAAAATAGTGATGTGAAAAGATTTTTTTTTATAATAAATACTGCAATATTCCTTAAAATAAGAATAAGAATTGTCTATTTTGATTTCATGGCAACTTTAAAAACCTAATAAAATCTTAATTTGTTTAGATTGATTTAGGGGTATAGTGCTTGAAAGAAGCTACATTTCTTAATTTCCGATTTCCCTGCATGCAGTGTGCTATTGTGGCGCTACACTAATGTGCCATCCACCGTGGAGGATGCTGGGAAGAAGGAAAAGGGCCAGAGTGTATCATTACTATGTCTGGAGGGTCTGCTGCGAGTCTTCACCACAGTGATACAGCGATACCCAACACGCATGAGCAACTTCCTGTCTTCTCTCGGTGGGCGTCTTAGCATTCCTGTGACTGAAATAATGTTTTTTGCATATTTTAATAAAACAATCTGAATTAAAGATGTTTCAGGGGAAGCAGAGGGAGAGGGCGAGGGGTCTGATCTGACTGCGCAAACAGCTTTCTATATCCGCCAGTTTCAGGTACCAGCTTCATTTTTCAAACCCAGAATGACCATAATGTTTCATTTGCTTTGCTCAATCAGAGTTGGAGACAAAACACACACCAGCAGGTGTTGTAAGTTGATCTTTTGTGTCCAGCGAGCGCTGATGAACCAGCTCAGCGGGGGAGAGGAGGAGTTCAACAGTAAAGAAGCTCAGTTATTGGTCAGCATCCTCAGCGTTTTGTCACGACAGCTCAATCCTTCCTCTCAGCAGGTAACTCTTCAAAACAATCATGTTGTTGCAGTGTTGGCTGTCTCGAATCTTAACACATCTTTTTGATTTTATGTGCAGTTTACACAAATGCTCACATGGACTGTGAAAATTTGCAAGGAAACCAATTTCGGTGAGTGATTCATGTACAAACATGAAACATTTATTAAGGGGAGTTGGGATGTTTTCAAACTAACATTTATCTCGTCATTTCTCTCAAAAATGATGCATTTAATTTGGGATAAAAAATAATGCTTTAACCATTTCCTAGCAAAAGAACCATACTTTTGTCCTAAAAGCCATTATTACTAAGTAGATTCAAAATATTTAATATAAAACTAAAGCAGTAAAAACCTAGATTAAGTAACAGATGAAATGGGAGATCTGGGAAAACCATATGGGAGATGGGTTTTTTTTTTTTACTCAATTCTACAATGTTAAGTGAGTGAAAACAAAAAAAAACTCCTTAATCTTGTATTTGAGTCAAAAATGGGCACCCATAGAAATGAATGGGAAAAACTGTAATTGAGCATTCTAAAATAAGCCAAAATAAGACACCAGGTGACAGCAAAGTCACTTCATCTTTAGGTTTTAGCTCTAAGAACTTGGAATGATATTTTAATCTAGTTAAAAAATGTAAATAATAAAACTACATAGTCATTAATTTACTTAGAAATCATTTACATACAAACCCAATTTCATAAAAGTTGGGACTCTGTACAAATTGTGAATAAAAACAGAATGCAATGATGTGGAAGTTTCAAATTTCAATATTATATTTAGAATACAACATAGATGACATCAAATGTTTAAACTGAGAAAATGCATAATTTTAAGGGAAAAATAAGTTGATTTTAAATTTCATGGCATCAACACATCTCAAAAAAGTTGGGACAAGGCCATTTTTACCACTGTGTGGCATCCCCTCTTCTTTTAATAACAGTCTGCAAACGTCTGGGGACTGAGGAGACAAGTTGCTCAAGTTTAGGAATAGGAATGTTGTCCCATTCTTGTCTAATAAAGGCTTCTAGCTGCTCAACTGTCTTAGGTCTTCTTTGTTGCATCTTCCTCTTTATGATGCGCCAAATGTTTTCTATGGGTGAAAGATCTGGACTGCAGGCTGGCCATTTCAGTACCCGGATCCTTCTTCTACGCAGCCATGATGTTGTAATTGATGCAGTATGTGGTTTGGCATTGTCTTGTTGGAAAATACAAGGTCTTCCCTGAAAGAGACGATGTCTGGATGGGAGCATATGTTGTTCTAGAACTTGGATATACCTTTCAGCATTGATGGTGCCTTTCCAGATGTGTAAACTGCCCATGCCACACGCACTCATGCAACCCCATACCATCAGCGATGCAGGCTTCTGAACTGAGCGCTGATAACAACTTGGGTTGTCCTTGTCCTCTTTAGTCCGGATGACATGGCGTCCCAGTCTTCCAAAAATAACTTCAAATTTTGGTTCGTCTGACCACAGAACAGTTTTCCACTTTGCTAGAGTCCACTTTAAATGAGCCTTGGCCCAGAGAAAACGCCTGCGCTTCTGGTTCCCGTTTAGATATGGCTTCTTTTTTGACCTATAGAGCTTTAGCCGGCAACGGTGAATGGCACGGTGGATTGTGTTCACTGACAATGTTTTCTGGAAGTATTCTTGAGCCCATGTTGCGATTTCCATTACAGTAGCATTCCTGTGTGCAACGCAGTGCCGTCTAAGGGCCCGAAGATCACGGGCATTCAGTATGGTTTTCTGGCCTTGACCCTTATGCACAGAGATTGTTCCAGATTCTCTGAATCTTTGGATGATATTATGCACTGTTGATGATGATAACTTCAAACTCTTTGCAATTTTTCTCTGAGAAACTCCTTTCTGATATTGCTCCACTATTTTTTGCCTCAGCATTGGGGGAATTGGTGATCCTCTGCCCATCTTGACTTCTGAGAGACACTGCCACTCTGAGAGGCTCTTTTTATACCCAATCATGTTGCCAATTGACCTAATAAGTTGCAAATTGGTCCTCCAGCTGTTCCTTATATGTACATTTAACTTTTCTGGCCTCTTATTGCTACCTGTCCCAATTTTTTTGGAATTTGTAGCTCTCATGAAATCCAAAAGGAGCCAATATTTGGCATGGCGATTCAAAATGTCTCACTTTCAACATTTGATATGTCATCTATGTTGTATTCTAAATATAATATTGAAATTTGAAACTTCCACATCATTGCATTCTGTTTTTATTCACAATTTGTACAGTGTCCCAACTTTTATGGAATTGGGTTTGTAGAAATACAAGTAAATAAATTCAAAAACACCCCCAAAATAAAAACAAACACCATAAATGGATAGACAAAACTTTATCGAAGACAGTGATATAACATTTATAATAAATAAAAATTAGGATCATACCTGAGTCCTCTGTGCCCACATTTGTTCACAATTACAGGATTAAGGGCTATAAAGAGAATACGGTTTGAGGGCTACAATCACAGTATTCACACTGCTGCTTAATTTTGTAACCAACCCTTCTTTCACCCTGTTCTCTCTTTCAGAGGACATCTCTCTCACTAAAGGCTTGCTGTCCCTGCTGTTCAACCTGCATGTCCTGCATAAAAGTCCAGTGTCTCTGCTCTGGGAGATGTGCCAAGACATACACAGCCAGCTAGGAGACATCGACCAGGTACTGTGGCTCTTCTAAAAACAATGAAATCTCTCAAGTGTGTTCGGATCTCAAGGCAGTAAAATTGTCATAAACCTCCCCAAAAATCTCATGTCATATGATGTCATAAATCTGTTTCTGATCAGGACGTAGAGGTGGAGAAACAATCTCATCTTGCCATCATTAGCATGAAAACAGCTGCATCCACCACGGTAAGAACAGAGACACTTCAGAAACTGAACTAGAAACTTGTTAAAAGAGCGTAGCATCTGCCTCTCTTCCTTTGCAGCTTCTAGTCCTGTCTCAGGTTGGAAAGGTGTTGGATGAAGTAGACTGGTTGATCGCCAAGAAGAAAGGCCAGATAAGCTCCGACCGAACAATTTCAGGTAAAAAGCAACAAAAATCTCATTAGGTGTCCAGTCTTTTTCCTGGAAGGCTTCCAACACACCTGCCTAGAAGTTGCTAGCAATCCTGAAGACCGTGAATAGCTTCCTCGAGTGTGTTTAATTAGGATTATAGCCATCCAGGACCAGGATAGGATTTCCCTAATTTAGGACAGGGGTGTATGGCCACAGTTCCACAGTTTAGGCCTTATAAGACAGTTGCTGAATTTGGAATAGCATACTACCCTTACTATTTCTGCCATATAATGGTTTAGGAATAGCATTAAGTAGTATGCAAGGACGTGTTTCAAATTCAGCTGGTTCAGGTGTGTTTGCACACGCCCCCTGATTTAGGATAAAGAGAATTATTATGTCAGATTTTCTGTGTGTATTAGGAAATACCCAGCATCCACTGGGCCAGCAGGACCCGATCGAGAAGGCCGTCACGGTTCAGTTAGGCACGCTGGTAACGGCTCTGCATGAGCTGGTTCAGACCGCTCTGCCCACGGGACCCTGTACGGACACCCTAATGAGAGAGCTCAGTCGAACCTACAACTTCCTCACTACATTTACCAAATATGTGAGTCTCATCCTGTAATACGATTCATAATCTCAAATTCAGTCTTTTTCATTTGGGAAATCTTTACAGCTCAGAGTTTCACACAAACATTTAAAAGTGCTGCAAAGTTGACAATCATTTATTTTGCAGTATATTCAGCTGTGTGCGACCCAACCTGGGCAGTTCCCCGCACGTTTGGAGAAACTGGTAAGGTTTTTCTGATTCTTTAAAGTATAGAGGGTGGCAAGAACGAACAATTTAAGTGTGGTATTTAAATGATCGTTTTCACTTGTCATATAGAGTCTAATACTAGTTAAACTAATACTAGTTACTGATATTATATTAAAAAAGTTTCTTAAATAGCAAATCAGCATTTTAAAATGATTTCTAAAGTATCATGTGACTGATAAAGTAAGAGTAAGAAAGAGTCATTCAGCTTTGTCATCACATGAAAAATAGTTTTTTAAAATTGTAATAATATATTTCACAATATTAGTTTTTACGGTATTTAAGACACATTTCAGAATTCAGATACATTTTAAAATCTTACCAAACATTGACATTTAATGCCAGTTAGTTACAACATTTATCTTGAAATGATGCAAGGATGTATTGAACAATTTAATCTCTCAACATTTATGTGAAAAAACAAACCTTTTAACCATTTCACACCAAAGGAACCATCAATTTGTCCAAACAGCCATTATTGCCAAGTAGATTCAGAAACCTTTGCGCAAAACTAAAAAAAAAAAATATTCAAGGAATTTCTTGTAGATCCAGATTCAACCTAAATGACTAAATTTTGTAATTTAACAACTCAAACATTTCTTGTGTCCAGGTGAAGCTGTCAGGGTCTCATCTCACTCCCCAGTGTTACTGTTTCATCACATATGTACAGGTGTGTGCCCATTTTCTTTTAGTTTGGTGTTTAACCTTTACAACAGTGTCTTAACACATTAGTAAATGTTGTCTCGTACAGAGTGGAGAACTGACGGCTGGAGGCCCGGAAAAGTTGAAGAAGAAGAAAAAAGAAGATGATGCAGTAGCAGCTGCTTCAGTGAGAACTATTTCAATTTATTACCTGAGACTGTAAAATAGATGCATTTTTTTTTTATGAAAATATATTTGGTAACATATTTAGTCCTCTGAGTGCAAAACCCACACAAAACCGTTTTGTGCATCTAATGTGATTTCTAGGCTAAAGTTCTTCGTGAGACTAAAGCCATCCCGAATCTCATTTTCAACATTGAACAGTATGAGAAGTTTCTCATTCTTCTCTCCAAGAAATCCAAGGTAACAGCTCTTAAGTCTTTGCCCATATGCACAGCATATACAACAACAAATGTAACAAAATCCTCTGAAACATTACAGCACATCTGTAAATGTCTTGACACAGGTCAATCTGATGCAGTACATGAAGCTGAGCACATCCAGAGACTTCAGAATCAACACGGCCACGCTGGAAGCTGCACTACAGGAACAGCAGCAGGACCAAAGCCAACAGGTACGTCTTAGTTTAAAGGGATACTCCACTTTCTTTGGAAATTGGCTCATTTTACAACTCCCCCCCCCCAGTTTTACCGTTTTCTAATCCATTCAGCCGATTTTCTGATATTTAGAAGAATATCAGTAACCAGACAGTTTCTGGTCTCATTGACTTCCATAGTATATTTTTTTCCTACTATGAAAGTCAATGAGACCAGAAACTGTCTGGTTACTGAAATTCTTCTAAATATCAGAAAATCAGCTGAATGGATTCGAAAACAGTAAAACTCAACTGTTATAGCCTATTTCCAAAAAAAGTGGAGTATCCACTTTAAACACGTTCATTCTCAGAATTGAGTTCTGGGATTGCTTTCTTCATCTTCAATGGTGTCTTTCTTTCCTTAGACTAATGACTCTCAGCCTTTGGAGGAAAACCAAGCGCCAAAGAAAAAGAGGAGGAAGCAGTGAAAAAAAAAACTTAGTAGTCCTTCTTTTGCACTTTATTACCCTCATTCACAGGAGAACACCACCCTTTTCTGAGTTCATACTAGTTCACATGACCAGCGTTTATTCTTTCATGACATAAATTACTTTCACCTTGTGCCTTGTCGTTTTCCTTTGGCCAAAGACCCTTTGGTGATTTCTATAATCTGATAAATGTCCAAGGCCTCACCTGTTGATATAAAAGCATGATCAACTTTATTCACAGTAGCACATCAACAATATTTAAAGAATATCTGCCTTACTCTTGCTTAATAAAATAAATTGTGCTCTAAATACAAGTTTTTAGACTCAATGGGTTATTGATGTTAACAAAATGCTGCTATAATATTAATAAACAAATGTCTGCATGTGATCTGGTGAATTTCTTAAGAAACCATCCAGCCAAAAATAGATGGGCATTTTGTTTCCAACATGTGCTGTGAGACCAATCACGACAGACTGGGTCATCTGACCAATCAGAGCAGAGTAGGCTCTTAGAAAGGGGTTTGGAGAGGATTATTTATCGAACAGTTTCAGACAATGAGAAAAGAGCAGATACTGCAATCTATATTATGAGAGAATTCAAAATAACTAATGTAGGAGACCAAAACTTTAAAATAGCATAATAGGGGGACTTTAAGGCTGAGTTTTACCTTGGGGTAACCCGTATTTCCGCTCCACTCCTGTGGGATTGGATGGAGTCACGCAGTCCATGGTCACCTCCTTCCGTAAGCACTTATCAATGTCCACTGCACTGAAGAAAGCCACTGACTGCGGCAGATCCATCATTCCCAGTTTATAGGCAAACATGCTCCTGAGAATGGACATAAATATTCAAGCATGCACTTCACAGGGTCATGCCACAAGTACCAGGAATCAAAGGTTAGTCTTCACCTGGTGAGCAGGTTGGTGACCTGTAGGGCGAGTGCAGCTCTGTAGCGATCTTCACTCGTCACTAGATAACGCACTTCGTCATGAATACTGATGCAGAAGCGCCCGTCAATGTCATGCTCCTCGAACAGCCAGCGCATGGCCACCAGCATCAGATGGAGATAGTCCACCGCTGAGCTCTGAACCACCCAGTTGACTCTGCTGGTAATGAACTAAAGCACAATAGAACTGTCATGAATTAAATGGAGATTAAAGTAAGGAGGGGCTTCATATAGACATGAACTAAACGGAGCGTTACTGACAGACTGGGAAGAGAGGTACTGCAACAGTGTAAAATATGTGAAAAATAATGTGTTATTTTAACATTCAAGGATGATAAAAGGTCCCCTTTAAAAACAGTTGGTTTACAACATTAATTTACGCCATATCACTATTTTCGGAAAAAAATGGTATGCATCACAGTAATGGTTCCCAGTGCTTTCTGAATTATACATTGGCGATAAAAGACTTGCGGTACAGTGAAAAGAGTCAGTTATGGCCCTTAATAATTGAGTGCAACAGTCGGGTTCCAGAAGTAAAAATACTTAAAAAAAAAAAAAACATTTCCATAAGGAAATTGAATATTCTTTATTCTTTAAATAAACCTTTGCTGTGAGGTTGTTAATCGATGGTATATTCTTCTGCTATCAGCCTGCATTATTTCAACAACTTTTTTTTCTTTTTTTTTTCTTTTGAACAGCACAATTCCTGGTGAAAAACTATATTACCCATTATTCTAAAGAGAACAGAGCCAATTTTACATTTTATAAAGTTTGTTAATTGCTTAAAGTTGTTTTAAAGTGGTGCCTAGTTAATTCATTATCTTTACATCACTGGATGCAGTTAGAAATATTTATTTAGAGATTTAAATGAATGCTAACAAGATTGTTACAATAAAGAATTACACAATTTCTTCAAGCCCCAATGAAAGAGCTTAAGTATTCCCTCACCTCATCCTGAACAGCAGAAGGTTCCAGAGCTCTGGATATCCTGCAGCCCAGCACTGGAGTGGCTGGTTCCTCAGAGTGGGCGATACTTTCCAGCTTATTGAACATCTCTGACTCTGTCCCGCCCGTCCACACGCGCTGCCCTGTGAGATTCCACTTCCTCTTGCTCCCCCTGGTGGTACTTCAAGGATCAAAACAAAAGTATAACATGCAGATTTGTCCAGTGGTGAAGGAAGTACTGAATCTCAGTACTTAAGTAAAAGTACAAATAACCAGATAAATATTTACTTTAGTAAAAGTAGAAGTAACACAATGACAACCATACTTAAGTAAAAAGTACCTGATTTTAAATGTACTTTAAGTATTAAAAGTAAAAGTACTTGCATAATTTATTTTCTTAATGTCTATTTTCTAATGATTAATAAAAAATGTAATTCTAACTCATTGAACCTAATACTCCTATAATGATGTTCAATAATGATGGGGAAAAAAATGTCACCATTTCTGAAACAAGCTTGCAATTAGGCAATATATGTACACATCATGCTTATCCTTACTATATGTTAATAACTATGGCAGTAAACACAATTAATTTATGGTGTAATTCTGAACCTCTTGGCTTGCCATAAACCTAACCAAATGTATATTACACACAGTGCGTTTCCTATGCATGTAAAAACTAATTTTCGCGAATAAATTGCACTATGAACGCACTGCGTGCGAGACGCATTTAGTGTGACCGGGTTGATATATCTAGAGCCTCCATTTTTGCACTCAGGTCAAAGTCTTGTGGACCTTCATCAGAATCCAGAGTTTTGAGAAGTTTGGAGAAACTTAATTTTTCGCCTGAAAACGAAAAAAACGAAAGGGGTAACACTGTCGTTTTTTTTTTCAGGTCGAAATTTTGAATTTCGATATCTCAGCTCTTGAAGGGTCTAGAGCATCCATTTTTGCACTCAGGTCAAAGTTTCGTGGCCCTCTATCAGAATCCAGAGTTTTGAGAAGATTGGAGAAACTTAATTTTTCGCCCGAAAATGAAAAAAAAACGAAAGGGGTAACACTGTCGTTTTTTTTTTCGGGTCGAAATTTTGAATTTCGATATCTCAGCTCTGGAAGGGTCTAGAGCCTCCATTTTTGCACCCAGGTCAAAGTTTCGTGGCCCTCTATCAGAATCCAGAGTTTTGAGAAGATTGGAGAAACTTATTTTTTCGGCCGAAAACGAAAAAAACGAAAGGGGTAACACTGTCGTTTTTTTTTTCGGGTCGAAATTTTTAATTTCGATATCTCAGCTCTGGAAGGGTCTAGAGCCTCCATTTTTGCACTCAGGTCAAAGTCTTGGGGCCCTCTATCAGAATCCAGAGTTTTGAGAAGATTGGAGAAACTTATTTTTTCGCCCGAAAACGAAAAAGACGAAAGGGGTAACACTGTCGTTTATTTTTTCGGGTCGAAATTTTGAATTTCGATATCTCAGCTCTGGAAGGGTCTAGAGCCTCCATTTTTGCACTCAGGTCAAAGTTTCGTGGCCCTCTATCAGAATCCAGAGTTTTGAGAAGATTGGAGAAACTCAATTTTTCGCCCGAAAATGAAAAAAAACGAAAGGGGTAACACTGTCGTTTTTTTTTCGGGTCGAAATTTTGAATTTCGATTTCTCAGCTCTGGAAGGGTCTAGAGCCTCCATTTTTGCACTCAGGTCAAAGTTTCGTGGCCCTCTATCAGAATCCAGAGTTTTGAGAAGATTGGAGAAACTTAATTTTTCGCCCGAAAATGAAAAAAAAAAAACGAAAGGGGTAACACTGTCGTTTTTTTTTCGGGTCGAAATTTTGAATTTCGATATCTCAGCTCTGGAAGGGTCTAGAGCCTCCATTTTTGCACTCAGGTCAAAGTTTCGTGGCCCTCTATCAGAATCCAGAGTTTTGAGAAGATTGGAGAAACTTAATTTTTCGCCCGAAAATGAAAAAAAACTAAAGGGGTAACACTGTCGTTTTTTTTTTCGGGTCGAAATTTTGAATTTCGATATCTCAGCTCTGGAAGGGTCTAGAGCCTCCATTTTTGCACTCAGGTCAAAGTTTCGTGGCCCTCTATCAGAATCCAGAGTTTTGAGAAGATTGGAGAAACTCAATTTTTCGCCCGAAAATGAAAAAAAACGAAAGGGGTAACACTGTCGTTTTTTTTTCGGGTCGAAATTTTGAATTTCGATATCTCAGCTCTGGAAGGGTCTAGAGCCTCCATTTTTGCACTCAGGTCAAAGTTTCGTGGCCCTCTATCAGAATCCAGAGTTTTCAGAAGATTGGAGAAACTTAATTTTTCGCCCGAAAATGAAAAAAAACGAAAGGGGTAACACTGTCGTTTTTTTTTCGGGTCGAAATTTTGAATTTCGATATCTCAGCTCTGGAAGGGTCTAGAGCCTCCATTTTTGCACTCAGGTCAAAGTTTCGTGGCCCTCTATCCGAATCCAGAGTTTTGAGAAGATTGGAGAAACTCAATTTTTGGCCCGAAAATGAAAAAAAACGAAAGGGGTAACACTGTCATTTTTTTTTCGGGTCGAAATTTTGAATTTCGATATCTCAGCTCTGGAAGGGTCTAGAGTCTCCATTTTTGCACTCAGGTCAAAGTCTTACAGCCCTCTATCATAATCCAGAGTTTTGAGAAGATTGGAGAAACTCAATTTTTCGCCCAAAAATGAAAAAAAAACGAAAGGGGTAACACTGTCGTTTTTTTTTTTCGGGTCGAAATTTTGAATTTCGATATCTCAGCTCTGGAAGGGTCTAGAGCCTCCATTTTTGCACTCAGGTCAAAGTTTCGTGGCCCTCTATCAGAATCCAGAGTTTTGAGAAGATTGGAGAAACTCAATTTTTCACCCGAAAATGAAAAAAAACAAAAGGGGTAACACTGTCGTTTTTTTTTCGGGTCGAAATTTTGAATTTCGATATCTCAGCTCTGGAAGGGTCTAGAGCCTCCATTTTTGCACTCAGGTCAAAGTTTCGTGGCCCTCTATCAGAATCCAGAGTTTTGAGAAGATTGGAGAAACTCAATTTTTCACCCAAAAATGAAAAAAAAACGAAAGGGGTAACACTGTCGTTTTTTTTTCGGGTCGAAATTTTGAATTTCGATATCTCAGCTCTGGAAGGGTCTAGAGCCTCCATTTTTGCACTCAGGTCAAAGTTTCGTGACCCTCTATCAGAATTCAGAGTTTTCAGAAGATTGGAGAAACTTAATTTTTCGCCCGAAAATGAAAAAAAAACGAAAGGGGTAACACTGTCGTTTTTTTTTCGGATCGAAATTTTGAATTTCGATATCTCAGCTCTGGAAGGGTCTAGAGCCTCCATTTTTGCACTCAGGTCAAAGTTTCGTGGCCCTCTATCAGAATCCAGAGTTTTGAGAAGATTGGAGAAACTCAATTTTTCGCCCGAAAATGAAAAAAAACGAAAGGGGTAACACTGTCGTTTTTTTTTCAGGTCGAAATTTTGAATTTCGATATCTCAGCTCTGGAAGGGGCTAGAGCCTCCATTTTTGCACTTAGGTCAAAGTTTCGTGGCCCTCTATCAGAATCCAGAGTTTTGAGAAGATTGGAGAAACTCAATTTTTCGCCCGAAAATGAAAAAAAAAACGAAAGGGGTAACACTGTCGTTTTTTTTTCGGGTCGAAATTTTGAATTTCGATATCTCAGCTCTGGAAGGGTCTAGAGCCTCCATTTTTGCACTCAGGTCAAAGTTTCGTGGCCCTCTATCAGAATCCAGAGTTTTGAGAAGATTGGAGAAACTCAATTTTTGGCCCGAAAATGAAAAAAAACGAAAGGGGTAACACTGTCGTTTTTTTTTTCGGGTCGAAATTTTGAATTTCGATATCTCAGCTCTGGAAGGGTCTAGAGCCTCCATTTTTGCACTCAGGTCAAAGTCTTACAGCCCTCTATCATAATCCAGAGTTTTGAGAAGATTGGAGAAACTCAATTTTTCGCCCGAAAATGAAAAAAAACGAAAGGGGTAACACTGTCGTTTTTTTTTCGGGTCGAAATTTTGAATTTCGATATATCAGCTCTGGAAGGGTCTAGAGCCTCCATTTTTGCACTCAGGTTAAAGTTTCGTGGCCCTCTATCAGAATCCAGAGTTTTGTGAAGATTGGAGAAACTCAATTTTTGGCCCGAAAATGAAAAAAAACGAAAGGGGTAACACTGTCGTTTTTTTTTTCGGGTCAAAATTTTGAATTTCGATATCTCAGCTCTGGAAGGGTCTAGAGCCTCCATTTTTGCACTCAGGTCAAAGTTTCGTGGCCCTCTATCAGAATCCAGAGTTTTGAGAAGATTGGAGAAACTCAATTTTTCGCCCGAAAATGAAAAAAAACGAAAGGGGTAACACTGTCGTTTTTTTTTCAGGTCGAAATTTTGAATTTCGATATCTCAGCTCTGGAAGGGGCTAGAGCCTCCATTTTTGCACTTAGGTCAAAGTTTCGTGGCCCTCTATCAGAATCCAGAGTTTTGAGAAGATTGGAGAAACTCAATTTTTCGCCCGAAAATGAAAAAAAAAACGAAAGGGGTAACACTGTCGTTTTTTTTTCGGGTCGAAATTTTGAATTTCGATATCTCAGCTCTGGAAGGGTCTAGAGCCTCCATTTTTGCACTCAGGTCAAAGTTTCGTGGCCCTCTATCAGAATCCAGAGTTTTGAGAAGATTGGAGAAACTCAATTTTTGGCCCGAAAATGAAAAAAAACGAAAGGGGTAACACTGTCGTTTTTTTTTTCGGGTCGAAATTTTGAATTTCGATATCTCAGCTCTGGAAGGGTCTAGAGCCTCCATTTTTGCACTCAGGTCAAAGTCTTACAGCCCTCTATCATAATCCAGAGTTTTGAGAAGATTGGAGAAACTCAATTTTTCGCCCGAAAATGAAAAAAAACGAAAGGGGTAACACTGTCGTTTTTTTTTCGGGTCGAAATTTTGAATTTCGATATATCAGCTCTGGAAGGGTCTAGAGCCTCCATTTTTGCACTCAGGTTAAAGTTTCGTGGCCCTCTATCAGAATCCAGAGTTTTGTGAAGATTGGAGAAACTCAATTTTTGGCCCGAAAATGAAAAAAAACGAAAGGGGTAACACTGTCGTTTTTTTTTTTCGGGTCAAAATTTTGAATTTCGATATCTCAGCTCTGGAAGGGTCTAGAGCCTCCATTTTTGCACTCAGGTCAAAGTTTCGTGGCCCTCTATCAGAATCCAGAGTTTTGAGAAGATTGGAGAAACTCAATTTTTCGCCCGAAAATGAAAAAAAAAACGAAAGGGGTAACACTGTCGTTTTTTTTTCGGGTCGAAATTTTGAATTTCGATATCTCAGCTCTGGAAGGGTCTAGAGCCTCCATTTTTGCACTCAGGTCAAAGTTTCGTGGCCCTCTATCAGAATCCAGAGTTTTGAGAAGATTGGAGAAACTCAATTTTTGGCCCGAAAATGAAAAAAAACGAAAGGGGTAACACTGTCGTTTTTTTTTTCGGGTCGAAATTTTGAATTTCGATATCTCAGCTCTGGAAGGGTCTAGAGCCTCCATTTTTGCACTCAGGTCAAAGTCTTACAGCCCTCTATCATAATCCAGAGTTTTGAGAAGATTGGAGAAACTCAATTTTTCGCCCGAAAATGAAAAAAAACGAAAGGGGTAACACTGTCGTTTTTTTTTCGGGTCGAAATTTTGAATTTCGATATATCAGCTCTGGAAGGGTCTAGAGCCTCCATTTTTGCACTCAGGTTAAAGTTTCGTGGCCCTCTATCAGAATCCAGAGTTTTGTGAAGATTGGAGAAACTCAATTTTGGCCCGAAAATGAAAAAAAACGAAAGGGGTAACACTGTCGTTTTTTTTTTTCGGGTCAAAATTTTGAATTTCGATATCTCAGCTCTGGAAGGGTCTAGAGCCTCCATTTTTGCACTCAGGTCAAAGTCTCGTGGCCCTCTATCAGAATCCAGAGTTTTGAGAAGATTGGAGAAACTCAATTTTTCGCCCGAAAATGAAAAAAAACGAAAGGGGTAACACTGTCGTTTTTTTTTCGGGTCGAAATTTTGAATTTCGATATCTCAGCTCTGGAAGGGTCTAGAGCCTCCATTTTTGCACTCAGGTCAAAGTTTCGTGGCCCTCTATCAGAATCCAGAGTTTTGAGAAGATTGGAGAAACTCAATTTTTCGCCCGAAAATGAAAAAAAAACGAAAGGGGTAACACTGTCGTTTTTTTTTCGGGTCGAAATTTTGAATCTCGATATCTCAGCTCTGGAAGGGTCTAGAGCCTCCATTTTTGCACTCAGGTCAAAGTTTCGTGGCCCTCTATCAGAATCCAGAGTTTTGAGAAGATTGGAGAAACTCAATTTTTCGCCCGAAAATGAAAAAAAACGAAAGGGGTAACACTGTCGTTTTTTTTTCGGGTCGAAATTTTGAATTTCGATATATCAGCTCTGGAAGGGTCTAGAGCCTCCATTTTTGCACTCAGGTTAAAGTTTCGTGGCCCTCTATCAGAATCCAGAGTTTTGTGAAGATTGGAGAAACTCAATTTTTGGCCCGAAAATGAAAAAAAACGAAAGGGGTAACACTGTCGTTTTTTTTTTTCGGGTCAAAATTTTGAATTTCGATATCTCAGCTCTGGAAGGGTCTAGAGCCTCCATTTTTGCACTCAGGTCAAAGTCTCGTGGCCCTCTATCAGAATCCAGAGTTTTGAGAAGATTGGAGAAACTCAATTTTTCGCCCGAAAATGAAAAAAAACGAAGGGGTAACACTGTCGTTTTTTTTTCGGGTCGAAATTTTGAATTTCGATATCTCAGCTCTGGAAGGGTCTAGAGCCTCCATTTTTGCACTCAGGTCAAAGTTTCGTGGCCCTCTATCAGAATCCAGAGTTTTGAGAAGATTGGAGAAACTCAATTTTTCGCCCGAAAATGAAAAAAAAAACGAAAGGGGTAACACTGTCGTTTTTTTTTTCGGGTCGAAATTTTGAATCTCGATATCTCAGCTCTGGAAGGGTCTAGAGCCTCCATTTTTGCACTCAGGTCAAAGTTTCGTGGCCCTCTATCAGAATCCAGAGTTTTGAGAAGATTGGAGAAACTCAATTTTTCGCCCGAAAATGAAAAAAAACGAAAGGGGTAACACTGTCGTTTTTTTTTCGGGTCGAAATTTTGAATTTCGATATCTCAGCTCTGGAAGGGTCTAGAGCCTCCATTTTTGCACTCAGGTCAAAGTTTCGTGGCCCTCTATCAGAATCCAGAGTTTTGAGAAGATTGGAGAAACTCAATTTTTCGCCCGAAAATGAAAAAAAACGAAAGGGGTAACACTGTCGTTTTTTTTTCGGGTCGAAATTTTGAATTTCGATATCTCAGCTCTGGAAGGGTCTAGAGCCTCCATTTTTGCACTCAGGTCAAAGTCTCGTGGCCCTCTATCAGAATCCAGAGTTTTGAGAAGATTGGAGAAACTCAATTTTTCGCCCGAAAATGAAAAAAAACGAAAGGGGTAACACTGTCGTTTTTTTTTCGGGTCGAAATTTAGAATTTCGATATCTCAGCTCTGGAAGGGTCTAGAGCCTCCATTTTTGCACTCAGGTCAAAGTCTCGTGGCCCTCTATCAGAATCCAGAGTTTTGAGAAGATTGGAGAAACTCAATTTTTCGCCCGAAAATGAAAAAAAACGAAAGGGGTAACACTGTCGTTTTTTTTTCGGGTCGAAATTTAGAATTTCGATATCTCAGCTCTGGAAGGGTCTAGAGCCTCCATTTTTGCACTCAGGTCAAAGTTTCGTGGCCCTCTATCAGAATCCAGAGTTTTGTGAAGATTGGAGAAACTCAATTTTTGGCCCGAAAATGAAAAAAAACGAAAGGGGTAACACTGTCGTTTTTTTTTCGGGTCAAAATTTTGAATCTCGATATCTCAGCTCTGGAAGGGTCTAGAGCCTCCATTTTTGCACTCAGGTCAAAGTCTTACAGCCCTCTATCATAATCCAGAGTTTTGAGAAGATTGGAGAAACTCAATTTTTCGCCCGAAAATGAAAAAAAAACGAAAGGGGTAACACTGTCGTTTTTTTTTCGGGTCGAAATTTTGAATTTCGATATCTCAGCTCTGGAAGGGTCTAGAGCCTCCATTTTTGCACTCAGGTCAAAGTTTCGTGGCCCTCTATCAGAATCCAGAGTTTTGAGAAGATTGGAGAAACTCAATTTTTCACCCAAAAATGAAAAAAAAACGAAAGGGGTAACACTGTCGTTTTTTTTTCGGGTCGAAATTTTGAATTTCGATATCTCAGCTCTGGAAGGGTCTAGAGCCTCCATTTTTGCACTCAGGTCAAAGTTTCGTGGCCCTCTATCAGAATTCAGAGTTTTCAGAAGATTGGAGAAACTTAATTTTTCGCCCGAAAATGAAAAAAAAACGAAAGGGGTAACACTGTCGTTTTTTTTTCGGATCGAAATTTAGAATTTCGATATCTCAGCTCTGGAAGGGTCTAGAGCCTCCATTTTTGCACTCAGGTCAAAGTTTCGTGGCCCTCTATCAGAATCCAGAGTTTTGAGAAGATTGGAGAAACTCAATTTTTCGCCCGAAAATGAAAAAAAACGAAAGGGGTAACACTGTCGTTTTTTTTTCGGGTCGAAATTTTGAATCTCGATATCTCAGCTCTGGAAGGGTCTAGAGCCTCCATTTTTGCACTCAGGTCAAAGTTTCGTGGCCCTCTATCAGAATCCAGAGTTTTGAGAAGATTGGAGAAACTCAATTTTTCGCCCGAAAATGAAAAAAAACGAAAGGGGTAACACTGTCGTTTTTTTTTCGGGTCGAAATTTTGAATTTCGATATCTCAGCTCTGGAAGGGTCTAGAGCCTCCATTTTTGCACTCAGGTCAAAGTCTCGTGGCCCTCTATCAGAATCCAGAGTTTTGAGAAGATTGGAGAAACTCAATTTTTCGCCCGAAAATGAAAAAAAACGAAAGGGGTAACACTGTCGTTTTTTTTTCGGGTCGAAATTTAGAATTTCGATATCTCAGCTCTGGAAGGGTCTAGAGCCTCCATTTTTGCACTCAGGTCAAAGTTTCGTGGCCCTCTATCAGAATCCAGAGTTTTGAGAAGATTGGAGAAACTCAATTTTTCGCCCGAAAATGAAAAAAAACGAAAGGGGTAACACTGTCGTTTTTTTTTCGGGTCGAAATTTTGAATCTCGATATCTCAGCTCTGGAAGGGTCTAGAGCCTCCATTTTTGCACTCAGGTCAAAGTTTCGTGGCCCTCTATCAGAATCCAGAGTTTTGTGAAGATTGGAGAAACTCAATTTTTGGCCCGAAAATGAAAAAAAACGAAAGGGGTAACACTGTCGTTTTTTTTTCGGGTCAAAATTTTGAATTTCGATATCTCAGCTCTGGAAGGGTCTAGAGCCTCCATTTTTGCACTCAGGTCAAAGTCTTACAGCCCTCTATCATAATCCAGAGTTTTGAGAAGATTGGAGAAACTCAATTTTTCGCCCGAAAATGAAAAAAAAACGAAAGGGGTAACACTGTCGTTTTTTTTTCGGGTCGAAATTTTGAGTTTCGATATCTCAGCTCTGGAAGGGTCTAGAGCCTCCATTTTTGCACTCAGGTCAAAGTTTCGTGGCCCTCTATCAGAATCCAGAGTTTTGAGAAGATTGGAGAAACTCAATTTTTCACCCGAAAATGAAAAAAAACGAAAGGGGTAACACTGTCGTTTTTTTTTCGGGTCGAAATTTTGAATTTCGATATCTCAGCTCTGGAAGGGTCTAGAGCCTCCATTTTTGCACTCAGGTCAAAGTTTCGTGGCCCTCTATCAGAATCCAGAGTTTTGAGAAGATTGGAGAAACTCAATTTTTCACCCAAAAATGAAAAAAAAACGAAAGGGGTAACACTGTCGTTTTTTTTTCGGGTCGAAATTTTGAATTTCGATATCTCAGCTCTGGAAGGGTCTAGAGCCTCCATTTTTGCACTCAGGTCAAAGTTTCGTGGCCCTCTATCAGAATTCAGAGTTTTCAGAAGATTGGAGAAACTTAATTTTTCGCCCGAAAATGAAAAAAAAACGAAAGGGGTAACACTGTCGTTTTTTTTTCGGATCGAAATTTTGAATTTCGATATCTCAGCTCTGGAAGGGTCTAGAGCCTCCATTTTTGCACTCAGGTCAAAGTTTCGTGGCCCTCTATCAGAATCCAGAGTTTTGAGAAGATTGGAGAAACTCAATTTTTCGCCCGAAAATGAAAAAAAAACGAAAGGGGTAACACTGTCGTTTTTTTTTCGGGTCGAAATTTTGAATCTCGATATCTCAGCTCTGGAAGGGTCTAGAGCCTCCATTTTTGCACTCAGGTCAAAGTTTCGTGGCCCTCTATCAGAATCCAGAGTTTTGAGAAGATTGGAGAAACTCAATTTTTCGCCCGAAAATGAAAAAAAACGAAAGGGGTAACACTGTCGTTTTTTTTTCGGGTCGAAATTTTGAATCTCGATATCTCAGCTCTGGAAGGGTCTAGAGCCTCCATTTTTGCACTCAGGTCAAAGTTTCGTGGCCCTCTATCAGAATCCAGAGTTTTGAGAAGATTGGAGAAACTCAATTTTTCGCCCGAAAATGAAAAAAAACGAAAGAGGTAACACTGTCGTGTTTTTTTTTCGGGTCGAAATTTTGAATTTCGATATCTCAGCTCTGGAAGGGTCTAGAGCCTCAATTTTTGCACTCAGGTCAAAGTCTTACAGCCCTCTATCATAATCCAGAGTTTTGAGAAGATTGGAGAAACTCAATTTTTCGCCCGAAAATGAAAAAAAAACGAAAGGGGTAACACTGTCGTTTTTTTTCGGGTCGAAATTTTGAATTTCGATATCTCAGCTCTGGAAGGGTCTAGAGCCTCCATTTTTGCACTCAGGTCAAAGTTTCGTGGCCCTCTATCAGAATCCAGAGTTTTGAGAAGATTGGAGAAACTCAATTTTTCGCCCGAAAATGAAAAAAAACGAAAGGGGTAACACTGTCGTTTTTTTTTCGGGTCGAAATTTTGAATCTCGATATCTCAGCTCTGGAAGGGTCTAGAGCCTCCATTTTTGCACTCAGGTCAAAGTTTCGTGGCCCTCTATCAGAATCCAGAGTTTTGTGAAGATTGGAGAAACTCAATTTTTGGCCCGAAAATGAAAAAAAAACGAAAGGGGTAACACTGTCGGTTTTTTTTCGGGTCGAAATTTTGAATTTCGATATCTCAGCTCTGGAAGGGTCTAGAGCCTCCATTTTTGCACTCAGGTCAAAGTCTTACAGCCCTCTATCATAATCCAGAGTTTTGAGAAGATTGGAGAAACTCAATTTTTCGCCCGAAAATGAAAAAAAAACGAAAGGGGTAACACTGTCGTTTTTTTTTCGGGTCGAAATTTTGAATTTCGATATCTCAGCTCTGGAAGGGTCTAGAGCCTCCATTTTTGCACTCAGGTCAAAGTTTCGTGGCCCTCTATCAGAATCCAGAGTTTTGAGAAGATTGGAGAAACTCAATTTTTCACCCGAAAATGAAAAAAAACGAAAGGGGTAACACTGTCGTTTTTTTTTTCGGGTCGAAATTTTGAATTTCGATATCTCAGCTCTGGAAGGGTCTAGAGCCTCCATTTTTGCACTCAGGTCAAAGTTTCGTGGCCCTCTATCAGAATCCAGAGTTTTGAGAAGATTGGAGAAACTCAATTTTTCACCCAAAAATGAAAAAAAAACGAAAGGGGTAACACTGTCGTTTTTTTTTCGGGTCGAAATTTTGAATCTCGATATCTCAGCTCTAGAAGGGTCTAGAGCCTCCATTTTTGCACTCAGGTCAAAGTTTCGTGGCCCTCTATCAGAATCCAGAGTTTTGAGAAGATTGGAGAAACTCAATTTTTGGCCCGAAAATGAAAAAAAAACGAAAGGGGTAACACTGTCGTTTTTTTTTCGGGTCGAAATTTTGAATTTCGATATCTCAGCTCTGGAAGGGTCTAGAGCCTCCATTTTTGCACTCAGGTCAAAGTCTCGTGGCCCTCTATCAGAATCCAGAGTTTTGAGAAGATTGGAGAAACTCAATTTTTGGCCCGAAAATGAAAAAAAACGAAAGGGGTAACACTGTCGTTTTTTTTTCGGGTCGAAATTTTGAATTTCGATATCTCAGCTCTGGAAGGGTCTAGAGCCTCCATTTTTGCACTCAGGTCAAAGTTTCGTGGCCCTCTATCAGAATCCAGAGTTTTGAGAAGATTGGAGAAACTCAATTTTTCGCCCGAAAATGAAAAAAAACGAAAGGGGTAACACTGTCGTTTTTTTTTCGGGTCGAAATTTTGAATTTCGATATCTCAGCTCTGGAAGGGTCTAGAGCCTCCATTTTTGCACTCAGGTCAAAGTTTCGTGGCCCTCTATCAGAATCCAGAGTTTTGAGAAGATTGGAGAAACTCAATTTTTCACCCGAAAATGAAAAAAACGAAAGGGGTAACACTGTCGTTTTTTTTTCGGGTCGAAATTTTGAATTTCGATATCTCAGCTCTGGAAGGGTCTAGAGTCTCCATTTTTGCACTCAGGTCAAAGTTTCGTGGCCCTCTATCAGAATCCAGAGTTTTGAGAAGATTGGAGAAACTCAATTTTTCACCCAAAAATGAAAAAAAACGAAAGGGGTAACACTGTCGTTTTTTTTTCGGGTCGAAATTTTGAATTTCGATATCTCAGCTCTGGAAGGGTCTAGAGCCTCCATTTTTGCACTCAGTTCAAAGTTTCGTGGCCCTCTATCAGAATCCAGAGTTTTGAGAAGATTGGAGAAACTCAATTTTTCGCCCGAAAATGAAAAAAAACGAAAGGGGTAACACTGTCGTTTTTTTTTCGGGTCGAAATTTTGAATTTCGATATCTCAGCTCTGGAAGGGTCTAGAGCCTCCATTTTTGCACTCAGGTCAAAGTTTCGTGGCCCTCTATCAGAATCCAGAGTTTTGAGAAGATTGGAGAAACTCAATTTTTCCCCCGAAAATGAAAAAAAACGAAAGGGGTAACACTGTCGTTTTTTTTTCGGGTCGAAATTTTGAATCTCGATATCTCAGCTCTGGAAGGGTCTAGAGCCTCCATTTTTGCACTCAGGTCAAAGTTTCGTGGCCCTCTATCAGAATCCAGAGTTTTGAGAAGATTGGAGAAACTCAATTTTTCGCCCGAAAATGAAAAAAAACGAAAGGGGTAACACTGTCGTTTTTTTTTCGGGTCGAAATTTTGAATTTCGATATCTCAGCTCTGGAAGGGTCTAGAGCCTCCATTTTTGCACTCAGGTCAAAGTTTCGTGGCCCTCTATCAGAATCCAGAGTTTTGTGAAGATTGGAGAAACTCAATTTTTGGCCCGAAAATAAAAAAAAAAAGAAAGGGGTAACACTGTCGTTTTTTTTTCGGGTCGAAATTTTGAATTTCGATATCTCAGCTCTGTAAGGGTCTAGAGCCTCCATTTTTGCACTCAGGTCAAAGTCTTACAGCCCTCTATCATAATCCAGAGTTTTGAGAAGATTGGAGAAACTCAATTTTTCGCCCGAAAATGAAAAAAAACGAAAGGGGTAACACTGTCGTTTTTTTTTTCGGGTCGAAATTTTGAATTTCGATATCTCAGCTCTGGAAGGGTCTAGAGCCTCCATTTTTGCACTCAGGTCAAAGTTTCGTGGCCCTCTATCAGAATCCAGAGTTTTGAGAAGATTGGAGAAACTCAATTTTTCACCCGAAAATGAAAAAAAACGAAAGGGGTAACACTGTCGTTTTTTTTTTGGGTCGAAATTTTGAATTTCGATATCTCAGCTCTGGAAGGGTCTAGAGCCTCCATTTTTGCACTCAGGTCAAAGTTTCGTGGCCCTCTATCAGAATCCAGAGTTTTGTGAAGATTGGAGAAACTCAATTTTTGGCCCGAAAATGAAAAAAAACGAAAGGGGTAACACTGTCGTTTTTTTTTCGGGTCGAAATTTTGAATTTCGATATCTCAGCTCTGGAAGGGTCTAGAGCCTCCATTTTTGCACTCAGGTCAAAGTCTTACAGCCCTCTATCATAATCCAGAGTTTTGAGAAGATTGGAGAAACTCAATTTTTCGCCCGAAAATGAAAAAAAACGAAAGGGGTAACACTGTCGTTTTTTTTTTCGGGTCGAAATTTTGAATTTCGATATCTCAGCTCTGGAAGGGTCTAGAGCCTCCATTTTTGCACTCAGGTCAAAGTTTCGTGGCCCTCTATCAGAATCCAGAGTTTTGAGAAGATTGGAGAAACTCAATTTTTCACCCGAAAATGAAAAAAAACGAAAGGGGTAACACTGTCGTTTTTTTTTCGGGTCGAAATTTTGAATTTCGATATCTCAGCTCTGGAAGGGTCTAGAGCCTCCATTTTTGCACTCAGGTCAAAGTTTCGTGGCCCTCTATCAGAATCCAGAGTTTTGAGAAGATTGGAGAAACTCAATTTTTCGCCCGAAAATGAAAAAAAACGAAAGGGGTAACACTGTCGTTTTTTTTTCGGGTCGAAATTTTGAATTTCGATATCTCAGCTCTGGAAGGGTCTAGAGCCTCAATTTTTGCACTCAGGTCAAAGTCTTACAGCCCTCTATCATAATCCAGAGTTTTGAGAAGATTGGAGAAACTCAATTTTTCGCCCGAAAATGAAAAAAAACGAAAGGGGTAACACTGTCGTTTTTTTTTTCGGGTCGAAATTTTGAATTTCGATATCTCAGCTCTGGAAGGGTCTAGAGCCTCCATTTTTGCACTCAGGTCAAAGTTTCGTGGCCCTCTATCAGAATCCAGAATTTTGAGAAGATTGGAGAAACTCAATTTTTCGCCCGAAAATGAAAAAAAACGAAAGGGGTAACACTGTCGTTTTTTTTTCGGGTCGAAATTTAGAATTTCGATATCTCAGCTCTGGAAGGGTCTAGAGCCTCCATTTTTGCACTCAGGTCAAAGTTTCGTGGCCCTCTATCAGAATCCAGAGTTTTGTGAAGATTAAAGAAACTCAATTTTTGGCCCGAAAATGAAAAAAAAAACGAAAGGGGTAACACTGTCGTTTTTTTTTCGGGTCGAAATTTTGAATTTCGATATCTCAGCTCTGGAAGGGTCTAGAGCCTCCATTTTTGCACTCAGGTCAAAGTCTTACAGCCCTCTATCATAATCCAGAGTTTTGAGAAGATTGGAGAAACTCAATTTTTCGCCCGAAAATGAAAAAAAACGAAAGGGGTAACACTGTCGTTTTTTTTTCGGGTCGAAATTTTGAATTTCGATATCTCAGCTCTGGAAGGGTCTAGAGCCTCCATTTTTGCACTCAGGTCAAAGTTTCGTGGCCCTCTATCAGAATCCAGAGTTTTGAGGAGATTGGAGAAACTCAATTTTTCACCCGAAAATGAAAAAAAAACGAAAGGGGTAACACTGTCGTTTTTTTTTTCGGGTCGAAATTTTGAATTTCGATATCTCAGCTCTGGAAGGGTCTAGAGCCTCCATTTTTGCACTCAGGTCAAAGTTTCGTGGCCCTCTATCAGAATCCAGAGTTTTGAGAAGATTGGAGAAACTCAATTTTTCGCCCGAAAATGAAAAAAAAACGAAAGGGGTAACACTGTCGTTTTTTTTTTCGGGTCGAAATTTTGAATCTCGATATCTCAGCTCTGGAAGGGTCTAGAGCCTCCATTTTTGCACTCAGGTCAAAGTTTCGTGGCCCTCTATCAGAATCCAGAGTTTTGAGAAGATTGGAGAAACTCAATTTTTCGCCCGAAAATGAAAAAAAACGAAAGGGGTAACACTGTCGTTTTTTTTTCGGGTCGAAATTTTGAATTTCGATATCTCAGCTCTGGAAGGGTCTAGAGCCTCAATTTTTGCACTCAGGTCAAAGTCTTACAGCCCTCTATCATAATCCAGAGTTTTGAGAAGATTGGAGAAACTCAATTTTTCGCCCGAAAATGAAAAAAAACGAAAGGGGTAACACTGTCGTTTTTTTTTCGGGTCGAAATTTTGAATTTCGATATCTCAGCTCTGGAAGGGTCTAGAGCCTCCATTTTTGCACTCAGGTCAAAGTCTTACAGCCCTCTATCATAATCCAGAGTTTTGAGAAGATTGAAGAAACTCAATTTTTCGCCCGAAAATGAAAAAAAAAACGAAAGGGGTAACACTGTCGTTTTTTTTCGGGTCGAAATTTTGAATTTCGATATCTCAGCTCTGGAAGGGTCTAGAGCCTCCATTTTTGCACTCAGGTCAAAGTTTCGTGGCCCTCTATCAGAATCCAGAGTTTTGAGAAGATTGGAGAAACTCAATTTTTCACCCGAAAATGAAAAAAACGAAAGGGGTAACACTGTCGTTTTTTTTTCGGGTCGAAATTTTGAATTTCGATATCTCAGCTCTGGAAGGGTCTAGAGTCTCCATTTTTGCACTCAGGTCAAAGTTTCGTGGCCCTCTATCAGAATCCAGAGTTTTGAGAAGATTGGAGAAACTCAATTTTTCACCCAAAAATGAAAAAAAACGAAAGGGGTAACACTGTCGTTTTTTTTTCGGGTCGAAATTTTGAATTTCGATATCTCAGCTCTGGAAGGGTCTAGAGCCTCCATTTTTGCACTCAGGTCAAAGTTTCGTGGCCCTCTATCAGAATCCAGAGTTTTGAGAAGATTGGAGAAAATCAATTTTTCGCCCGAAAATGAAAAAAAACGAAAGGGGTAACACTGTCGTTTTTTTTTCGGGTCGAAATTTTGAATTTCGATATCTCAGCTCTGGAAGGGTCTAGAGCCTCCATTTTTGCACTCAGGTCAAAGTTTCGTGGCCCTCTATCAGAATCCAGAGTTTTGAGAAGATTGGAGAAACTCAATTTTTCCCCCGAAAATGAAAAAAAACGAAAGGGGTAACACTGTCGTTTTTTTTTCGGGTCGAAATTTTGAATCTCGATATCTCAGCTCTGGAAGGGTCTAGAGCCTCCATTTTTGCACTCAGGTCAAAGTTTCGTGGCCCTCTATCAGAATCCAGAGTTTTGAGAAGATTGGAAAAACTCAATTTTTCGCCCGAAAATGAAAAAAAACGAAAGGGGTAACACTGTCGTTTTTTTTTCGGGTCGAAATTTTGAATTTCGATATCTCAGCTCTGGAAGGGTCTAGAGCCTCCATTTTTGCACTCAGGTCAAAGTTTCGTGGCCCTCTATCAGAATCCAGAGTTTTGTGAAGATTGGAGAAACTCAATTTTTGGCCCGAAAAAAAAAAAAAAGAAAGGGGTAACACTGTCGTTTTTTTTTCGGGTCGAAATTTTGAATTTCGATATCTCAGCTCTGGAAGGGTCTAGAGCCTCCATTTTTGCACTCAGGTCAAAGTCTTACAGCCCTCTATCATAATCCAGAGTTTTGAGAAGATTGGAGAAACTCAATTTTTCGCCCGAAAATGAAAAAAAACGAAAGGGGTAACACTGTCGTTTTTTTTTTCGGGTCGAAATTTTGAATTTCGATATCTCAGCTCTGGAAGGGTCTAGAGCCTCCATTTTTGCACTCAGGTCAAAGTTTCGTGGCCCTCTATCAGAATCCAGAGTTTTGAGAAGATTGGAGAAACTCAATTTTTCACCCGAAAATGAAAAAAAACGAAAGGGGTAACACTGTCGTTTTTTTTTCGGGTCGAAATTTTGAATTTCGATATCTCAGCTCTGGAAGGGTCTAGAGCCTCCATTTTTGCACTCAGGTCAAAGTTTCGTGGCCCTCTATCAGAATCCAGAGTTTTGTGAAGATTGGAGAAACTCAATTTTTGGCCCGAAAATGAAAAAAAACGAAAGGGGTAACACTGTCGTTTTTTTTTCGGGTCGAAATTTTGAATTTCGATATCTCAGCTCTGGAAGGGTCTAGAGCCTCCATTTTTGCACTCAGGTCAAAGTCTTACAGCCCTCTATCATAATCCAGAGTTTTGAGAAGATTGGAGAAACTCAATTTTTCGCCCGAAAATGAAAAAAAACGAAAGGGGTAACACTGTCGTTTTTTTTTTCGGGTCGAAATTTTGAATTTCGATATCTCAGCTCTGGAAGGGTCTAGAGCCTCCATTTTTGCACTCAGGTCAAAGTTTCGTGGCCCTCTATCAGAATCCAGAGTTTTGAGAAGATTGGAGAAACTCAATTTTTCACCCGAAAATGAAAAAAAACGAAAGGGGTAACACTGTCGTTTTTTTTTCGGGTCGAAATTTTGAATTTCGATATCTCAGCTCTGGAAGGGTCTAGAGCCTCCATTTTTGCACTCAGGTCAAAGTTTCGTGGCCCTCTATCAGAATCCAGAGTTTTGAGAAGATTGGAGAAACTCAATTTTTCGCCCGAAAATGAAAAAAAACGAAAGGGGTAACACTGTCGTTTTTTTTTCGGGTCGAAATTTTGAATTTCGATATCTCAGCTCTGGAAGGGTCTAGAGCCTCAATTTTTGCACTCAGGTCAAAGTCTTACAGCCCTCTATCATAATCCAGAGTTTTGAGAAGATTGGAGAAACTCAATTTTTCGCCCGAAAATGAAAAAAAACGAAAGGGGTAACACTGTCGTTTTTTTTGTTCGGGTCGAAATTTTGAATTTCGATATCTCAGCTCTGGAAGGGTCTAGAGCCTCCATTTTTGCACTCAGGTCAAAGTTTCGTGGCCCTCTATCAGAATCCAGAGTTTTGAGAAGATTGGAGAAACTCAATTTTTCGCCCGAAAATGAAAAAAAACGAAAGGGGTAACACTGTCGTTTTTTTTTCGGGTCGAAATTTAGAATTTCGATATCTCAGCTCTGGAAGGGTCTAGAGCCTCCATTTTTGCACTCAGGTCAAAGTTTCGTGGCCCTCTATCAGAATCCAGAGTTTTGTGAAGATTAAAGAAACTCAATTTTTGGCCCGAAAATGAAAAAAAAACGAAAGGGGTAACACTGTCGTTTTTTTTTCGGGTCGAAATTTTGAATTTCGATATCTCAGCTCTGGAAGGGTCTAGAGCCTCCATTTTTGCACTCAGGTCAAAGTCTTACAGCCCTCTATCATAATCCAGAGTTTTGAGAAGATTGGAGAAACTCAATTTTTCGCCCGAAAATGAAAAAACGAAAGGGGTAACACTGTCGTTTTTTTTTCGGGTCGAAATTTTGAATTTCGATATCTCAGCTCTGGAAGGGTCTAGAGCCTCCATTTTTGCACTCAGGTCAAAGTTTCGTGGCCCTCTATCAGAATCCAGAGTTTTGAGGAGATTGGAGAAACTCAATTTTTCACCCGAAAATGAAAAAAAA
Source organism: Pimephales promelas (assembly GCF_988280905.1). Classification (NCBI taxonomy): domain Eukaryota; kingdom Metazoa; phylum Chordata; class Actinopteri; order Cypriniformes; family Leuciscidae; genus Pimephales; species Pimephales promelas. The sequence goes on from NC_142793.1 coordinate 13,049,050, forward strand.
ACGAAAGGGGTAACACTGTCGTTTTTTTTTTCGGGTCGAAATTTTGAATTTCGATATCTCAGCTCTGGAAGGGTCTAGAGCCTCCATTTTTGCACTCAGGTCAAAGTTTCGTGGCCCTCTATCAGAATCCAGAGTTTTGAGAAGATTGGAGAAACTCAATTTTTCGCCCGGAAATGAAAAAAAAACGAAAGGGGTAACACTGTCGTTTTTTTTTCGGGTCGAAATTTTGAATCTCGATATCTCAGCTCTGGAAGGGTCTAGAGCCTCCATTTTTGCACTCAGGTCAAAGTTTCGTGGCCCTCTATCAGAATCCAGAGTTTTGAGAAGATTGGAGAAACTCAATTTTTCGCCCGAAAATGAAAAAAAACGAAAGGGGTAACACTGTCGTTTTTTTTTCGGGTCGAAATTTTGAATTTCGATATCTCAGCTCTGGAAGGGTCTAGAGCCTCAATTTTTGCACTCAGGTCAAAGTCTTACAGCCCTCTATCATAATCCAGAGTTTTGAGAAGATTGGAGAAACTCAATTTTTCGCCCGAAAATGAAAAAAAACGAAAGGGGTAACACTGTCGTTTTTTTTTCGGGTCGAAATTTTGAATTTCGATATCTCAGCTCTGGAAGGGTCTAGAGCCTCAATTTTTGCACTCAGGTCAAAGTCTTACAGCCCTCTATCATAATCCAGAGTTTTGAGAAGATTGGAGAAACTCAATTTTTCGCCCGAAAATGAAAAAAAAACGAAAGGGGTAACACTGTCGTTTTTTTTCGGGTCGAAATTTTGAATTTCGATATCTCAGCTCTGGAAGGGTCTAGAGCCTCCATTTTTGCACTCAGGTCAAAGTTTCGTGGCCCTCTATCAGAATCCAGAGTTTTGAGAAGATTGGAGAAACTCAATTTTTCGCCCAAAAATGAAAAAAAAACGAAAGGGGTAACACTGTCGTTTTTTTTTCGGGTCGAAATTTTGAATCTCGATATCTCAGCTCTGGAAGGGTCTAGAGCCTCCATTTTTGCACTCAGGTCAAAGTTTCGTGGCCCTCTATCAGAATCCAGAGTTTTGTGAAGATTGGAGAAACTCAATTTTTGGCCCGAAAATGAAAAAAAACGAAAGGGGTAACACTGTCGTTTTTTTTTCGGGTCGAAATTTTGAATTTCGATATCTCAGCTCTGGAAGGGTCTAGAGCCTCCATTTTTGCACTCAGGTCAAAGTTTCGTGGCCCTCTATCAGAATCCAGAGTTTTGAGAAGATTGGAGAAACTCAATTTTTCACCCAAAAATGAAAAAAAACGAAAGGGGTAACACTGTCGTTTTTTTTTCGGGTCGAAATTTTGAATGTCGATATCTCAGCTCTGGAAGGGTCTAGAGCCTCCATTTTTGCACTCAGGTCAAAGTTTCGTGGCCCTCTATCAGAATCCAGAGTTTTCAGAAGATTGGAGAAACTTAATTTTTCGCCCGAAAATGAAAAAAAAAACGAAAGGGGTAACACTGTCGTTTTTTTTTCGGGTCGAAATTTTGAATTTCGATATCTCAGCTCTGGAAGGGTCTAGAGCCTCCATTTTTGCACTCAGGTCAAAGTTTCGTGGCCCTCTATCAGAATCCAGAGTTTTGAGAAGATTGGAGAAACTCAATTTTTCGCCCGAAAATGAAAAAAAAACGAAAGGGGTAACACTGTCGTTTTTTTTTCGGGTCGAAATTTTGAATCTCGATATCTCAGCTCTGGAAGGGTCTAGAGCCTCCATTTTTGCACTCAGGTCAAAGTTTCGTGGCCCTCTATCAGAATCCAGAGTTTTGAGAAGATTGGAGAAACTCAATTTTTCGCCCGAAAATGAAAAAAAACGAAAGGGGTAACACTGTCGTTTTTTTTTCGGGTCGAAATTTTGAATCTCGATATCTCAGCTCTGGAAGGGTCTAGAGCCTCCATTTTTGCACTCAGGTCAAAGTTTCGTGGCCCTCTATCAGAATCCAGAGTTTTGAGAAGATTGGAGAAACTCAATTTTTCGCCCGAAAATGAAAAAAAACGAAAGGGGTAACACTGTCGTTTTTTTTTTCGGGTCGAAATTTTGAATTTCGATATCTCAGCTCTGGAAGGATCTAGAGCCTCAATTTTTGCACTCAGGTCAAAGTCTTACAGCCCTCTATCATAATCCAGAGTTTTGAGAAGATTGGAGAAACTCAATTTTTCGCCCGAAAATGAAAAAAAAACTAAAGGGGTAACACTGTCGTTTTTTTTTTCGGGTCGAAATTTTGAATTTCGATATCTCAGCTCTGGAAGGGTCTAGAGCCTCAATTTTTGCACTCAGGTCAAAGTCTTACAGCCCTCTATCATAATCCAGAGTTTTGAGAAGATTGGAGAAACTAAATTTTTCGCCCGAAAATGAAAAAAAAACAAAAGGGGTAACACTGTCGTTTTTTTTCGGGTCGAAATTTTGAATTTCGATATCTCAGCTCTGGAAGGGTCTAGAGCCTCCATTTTTGCACTCAGGTCAAAGTTTCGTGGCCCTCTATCAGAATCCAGAGTTTTCAAAAGATTGGAGAAACTTAATTTTTCACCCGAAAATGAAAAAAAAAACGAAAGGGGTAACACTGTCGTTTTTTTTTCGGGTCGAAATTTTGAATTTCGATATCTCAGCTCTGGAAGGGTCTAGAGCCTCCATTTTTGCACTCAGGTCAAAGTTTCGTGGCCCTCTATCAGAATCCAGAGTTTTGAGAAGATTGGAGAAACTCAATTTTTCGCCCGAAAATGAAAAAAAAACGAAAGGGGTAACACTGTCGTTTTTTTTTCGGGTCGAAATTTTGAATCTCGATATCTCAGCTCTGGAAGGGTCTAGAGCCTCCATTTTTGCACTCAGGTCAAAGTTTCGTGGCCCTCTATCAGAATCCAGAGTTTTGAGAAGATTGGAGAAACTCAATTTTTCGCCCGAAAATGAAAAAAAAACGAAAGGGGTAACACTGTCGTTTTTTTTTCGGGTCGAAATTTTGAATCTCGATATCTCAGCTCTGGAAGGGTCTAGAGCCTCCATTTTTGCACTCAGGTCAAAGTTTCGTGGCCCTCTATCAGAATCCAGAGTTTTGAGAAGATTGGAGAAACTCAATTTTTCGCCCGAAAATGAAAAAAAACGAAAGGGGTAACACTGTCGTTTTTTTTTTCGTGTCGAAATTTTGAATTTCGATATCTCAGCTCTGGAAGGATCTAGAGCCTCAATTTTTGCACTCAGGTCAAAGTCTTACAGCCCTCTATCATAATCCAGAGTTTTGAGAAGATTGGAGAAACTCAATTTTTCGCCCGAAAATGAAAAAAAAACTAAAGGGGTAACACTGTCGTTTTTTTTTTCGGGTCGAAATTTTGAATTTCGATATCTCAGCTCTGGAAGGGTCTAGAGCCTCAATTTTTGCACTCAGGTCAAAGTCTTACAGCCCTCTATCATAATCCAGAGTTTTGAGAAGATTGGAGAAACTAAATTTTTCGCCCGAAAATGAAAAAAAAACAAAAGGGGTAACACTGTCGTTTTTTTTCGGGTCGAAATTTTGAATTTCGATATCTCAGCTCTGGAAGGGTCTAGAGCCTCCATTTTTGCACTCAGGTCAAAGTTTCGTGGCCCTCTTTTAGAATCCAGAGTTTTGAGAAGATTGGAGAAACTCAATTTTTCGCCCGAAAATGAAAAAAAAAACGAAAGGGGTAACACTGTCGTTTTTTTTTCGGGTCGAAATTTTGAATTTCGATATCTCAGCTCTGGAAGGGTCTAGAGCCTCCATTTTTGCACTCAGGTCAAAGTTTCGTGGCCCTCTATCAGAATCCAAAGTTTTGAGAAGATTGGAGAAACTCAATTTTTGGCCCGAAAATGAAAAAAAACGAAAGGGGTAACACTGTCGTTTTTTTTTCGGGTCGAAATTTTGAATTTCGATATCTCAGCTCTGGAAGGGTCTAGAGCCTCCATTTTTGCACTCAGGTCAAAGTCTCGTGGCCCTCTATCAGAATCCAGAGTTTTGAGAAGATTGGAGAAACTCAATTTTTCGCCCGAAAATGAAAAAAAACGAAAGGGGTAACACTGTCGTTTTTTTTTCGGGTCGAAATTTTGAATTTCGATATCTCAGCTCTGGAAGGGTCTAGAGCCTCCATTTTTGCACTCAGGTCAAAGTTTCGTGGCCCTCTATCAGAATCCAGAGTTTTGAGAAGATTGGAGAAACTCAATTTTTCGCCCGAAAATGAAAAAAAACGAAAGGGGTAACACTGTCGTTTTTTTTTCGGGTCGAAATTTTGAATCTCGATATCTCAGCTCTGGAAGGGTCTAGAGCCTCCATTTTTGCACTCAGGTCAAAGTTTCGTGGCCCTCTATCAGAATCCAGAGTTTTGAGAAGATTGGAGAAACTCAATTTTTCGCCCGAAAATGAAAAAAAACGAAAGGGGTAACCCTGTCGTTTTTTTTTCGGGTCGAAATTTTGAATTTCGATATCTCAGCTCTGGAAGGGTCTAGAGCCTCCATTTTTGCACTCAGGTCAAAGTTTCGTGGCCCTCTATCAGAATCCAGAGTTTTGTGAAGATTGGAGAAACTCAATTTTTGGCCCGAAAATGAAAAAAAAACGAAAGGGGTAACACTGTCGTTTTTTTTCGGGTCGAAATTTTAAATTTCGATATCTCAGCTCTGGAAGGGTCTAGAGCCTCCATTTTTGCACTCAGGTCAAAGTCTTACAGCCCTCTATCATAATCCAGAGTTTTGAGAAGATTGGAGAAACTCAATTTTTCGCCCGAAAATGAAAAAAAACGAAAGGGGTAACACTGTCGTTTTTTTTTCGGGTCGAAATTTTGAATTTCGATATCTCAGCTCTGGAAGGGTCTAGAGCCTCCATTTTTGCACTCAGGTCAAAGTTTCGTGGCCCTCTATCAGAATCCAGAGTTTTGAGAAGATTGGAGAAACTCAATTTTTCACCCGAAAATGAAAAAAAACGAAAGGGGTAACACTGTCGTTTTTTTTCGGGTCGAAATTTTGAATTTCGATATCTCAGCTCTGGAAGGGTCTGGAGCCTCCATTTTTGCACTCAGGTCAAAGTTTCGTGGCCCTCTATCAGAATCCAGAGTTTTGAGAAGATTGGAGAAACTAAATTTTTCACCCGAAAATGAAAAAAAACGAAAGGGGTAACACTGTCGTTTTTTTTTCGGGTCGAAATTTTGAATTTCGATATCTCAGCTCTGGAAGGGTCTAGAGCCTCCATTTTTGCACTCAGGTCAAAGTTTCGTGGCCCTCTATCAGAATCCAGAGTTTTCAGAAGATTGGAGAAACTTAATTTTTCGCCCGAAAATGAAAATAAAACGAAAGGGGTAACACTGTCGTTTTTTTTTCGGGTCGAAATTTTGAATCTCGATATCTCAGCTCTGGAAGGGTCTAGAGCCTCCATTTTTGCACTAAGGTCAAAGTTTCGTGGCCCTCTATCAGAATCCAGAGTTTTGAGAAGATTGGAGAAACTCAATTTTTCACCCGAAAATGAAAAAAAACGAAAGGGGTAACACTGTCGTTTTTTTTTCGGGTCGAAATTTTGAATTTCGATATCTCAGCTCTGGAAGGGTCTAGAGCCTCCATTTTTGCACTCAGGTCAAAGTTTCGTGGCCCTCTATCAGAATCCAGAGTTTTCAGAAGATTGGAGAAACTTAATTTTTCGCCCGAAAATGAAAATAAAACGAAAGGGGTAACACTGTCGTTTTTTTTTCGGGTCGAAATTTTGAATCTCGATATCTCAGCTCTGGAAGGGTCTAGAGCCTCCATTTTTGCACTCAGGTCAAAGTTTCGTGGCCCTCTATCAGAATCCAGAGTTTTGTGAAGATTGGAGAAACTCAATTTTTGGCCCGAAAATGAAAAAAAACGAAAGGGGTAACACTGTCGGTTTTTTTTCGGGTCGAAATTTTGAATTTCGATATCTCAGCTCTGGAAGGGTCTAGAGCCTCCATTTTTGCACTCAGGTCAAAGTCTTACAGCCCTCTATCATAATCCAGAGTTTTGAGAAGATTGGAGAAACTCAATTTTTCGCCCGAAAATGAAAAAAAACGAAAGGGGTAACACTGTCGTTTTTTTTTCGGGTCGAAATTTTGAATTTCGATATCTCAGCTCTGGAAGGGTCTAGAGCCTCCATTTTTGCACTCAGGTCAAAGTTTCGTGGCCCTCTATCAGAATCCAGAGTTTTGAGAAGATTGGAGAAACTCAATTTTTCACCCGAAAATGAAAAAAAACGAAAGGGGTAACACTGTCGTTTTTTTTTCGGGTCGAAATTTTGAATTTCAATATCTCAGCTCTGGAAGGGTCTAGAGCCTCCATTTTTGCACTCAGGTCAAAGTTTCGTGGCCCTCTATCAGAATCCAGAGTTTTGAGAAGATTGGAGAAACTTAATTTTTCGCCCGAAAATGAAAAAAAACTAAAGGGGTAACACTGTCGTTTTTTTTTCGGGTCGAAATTTTGAATTTCGATATCTCAGCTCTGGAAGGGTCTAGAGCCTCCATTTTTGCACTCAGGTCAAAGTTTCGTGGCCCTCTATCAGAATCCAGAGTTTTGAGAAGATTGGAGAAACTCAATTTTTCGCCCAAAAATGAAAAAAAAACGAAAGGGGTAACACTGTCGTTTTTTTTTTCGGGTCGAAATTTTGAATTTCGATATCTCAGCTCTGGAAGGGTCTAGAGCCTCCATTTTTGCACTCAGGTCAAAGTTTCGTGGCCCTCTATCAGAATCCAGAGTTTTGAGAAGATTGGAGAAACTCAATTTTTCGCCCAAAAATGAAAAAAAACGAAAGGGGTAACACTGTCGTTTTTTTTTCGGGTCGAAATTTTGAATCTCGATATCTCAGCTCTGGAAGGGTCTAGAGCCTCCATTTTTGCACTCAGGTCAAAGTTTCGTGGCCCTCTATCAGAATCCAGAGTTTTGAGAAGATTGGAGAAACTCAATTTTTCACCCGAAAATGAAAAAAAACGAAAGGGGTAACACTGTCGTTTTTTTTTCGGGTCGAAATTTTGAATTTCGATATCTCAGCTCTGGAAGGGTCTAGAGCCTCCATTTTTGCACTCAGGTCAAAGTTTCGTGGCCCTCTATCAGAATCCAGAGTTTTCAGAAGATTGGAGAAACTTAATTTTTCGCCCGAAAATGAAAATAAAACGAAAGGGGTAACACTGTCGTTTTTTTTTCGGGTCGAAATTTTGAATCTCGATATCTCAGCTCTGGAAGGGTCTAGAGCCTCCATTTTTGCACTCAGGTCAAAGTTTCGTGGCCCTCTATCAGAATCCAGAGTTTTGAGAAGATTGGAGAAACTCAATTTTTCGCCCGAAAATGAAAAAAAACGAAAGGGGTAACACTGTCGTTTTTTTTTTTCGGGTCGAAATTTTGAATTTCGATATCTCAGCTCTGGAAGGGTCTAGAGCCTCCATTTTTGCAATAAGGTCAAAGTTTCGTGGCCCTCTATCAGAATCCAGAGTTTTGTGAAGATTGGAGAAACTCAATTTTTGGCCCGAAAATGAAAAAAAACGAAAGGGGTAACACTGTCGGTTTTTTTTCGGGTCGAAATTTTGAATTTCGATATCTCAGCTCTGGAAGGGTCTAGAGCCTCCATTTTTGCACTCAGGTCAAAGTCTTACAGCCCTCTATCATAATCCAGAGTTTTGAGAAGATTGGAGAAACTCAATTTTTCGCCCGAAAATGAAAAAAAACGAAAGGGGTAACACTGTCGTTTTTTTTTCGGGTCGAAATTTTGAATTTCGATATCTCAGCTCTGGAAGGGTCTAGAGCCTCCATTTTTGCACTCAGGTCAAAGTTTCGTGGCCCTCTATCAGAATCCAGAGTTTTGAGAAGATTGGAGAAACTCAATTTTTCACCCGAAAATGAAAAAAAACGAAAGGGGTAACACTGTCGTTTTTTTTTCGGGTCGAAATTTTGAATTTCAATATCTCAGCTCTGGAAGGGTCTAGAGCCTCCATTTTTGCACTCAGGTCAAAGTTTCGTGGCCCTCTATCAGAATCCAGAGTTTTGAGAAGATTGGAGAAACTTAATTTTTCGCCCGAAAATGAAAAAAAACTAAAGGGGTAACACTGTCGTTTTTTTTTTCGGGTCGAAATTTTGAATTTCGATATCTCAGCTCTGGAAGGGTCTAGAGCCTCCATTTTTGCACTCAGGTCAAAGTTTCGTGGCCCTCTATCAGAATCCAGAGTTTTGAGAAGATTGGAGAAACTCAATTTTTCGCCCAAAAATGAAAAAAAAACGAAAGGGGTAACACTGTCGTTTTTTTTTTCGGGTCGAAATTTTGAATTTCGATATCTCAGCTCTGGAAGGGTCTAGAGCCTCCATTTTTGCACTCAGGTCAAAGTTTCGTGGCCCTCTATCAGAATCCAGAGTTTTGAGAAGATTGGAGAAACTCAATTTTTCGCCCAAAAATGAAAAAAAACGAAAGGGGTAACACTGTCGTTTTTTTTTCGGGTCGAAATTTTGAATTTCGATATCTCAGCTCTGGAAGGGTCTAGAGCCTCCATTTTTGCACCCAGGTCAAAGTTTCGTGGCCCTCTATCAGAATCCAGAGTTTTGAGAAGATTGGAGAAACTCAATTTTTGGCCCGAAAATGAAAAAAAACGAAAGGGGTAACACTGTCGTTTTTTTTTCGGGTCGAAATTTTGAATTTCGATATCTCAGCTCTGGAAGGGTCTAGAGCCTCCATTTTTGCACTCAGGTCAAAGTCTTACAGCCCTCTATCATAATCCAGAGTTTTGAGAAGATTGGAGAAACTCAATTTTTCGCCAGAAAATGAAAAAAAACGAAAGGGGTAACACTGTCGTTTTTTTTTTCGGGTCGAAATTTTTAATTTCGATATCTCAGCTCTGGAAGGGTCTAGAGCCTCCATTTTTGCACTCAGGTCAAAGTTTCGTGGCCCTCTATCAGAATCCAGAGTTTTGAGAAGATTGGAGAAACTCAATTTTTGGCCCGAAAATGAAAAAAAACGAAAGGGGTAACACTGTCGTTTTTTTCGGGTCGAAATTTTGAATTTCGATATCTCAGCTCTGGAAGGGTCTAGAGCCTCCATTTTTGCACTCAGGTCAAAGTTTCGTGGCCCTCTATCAGAATCCAGAGTTTTGAGAAGATTGGAGAAACTCAATTTTTCGCCAGAAAATGAAAAAAAACGAAAGGGGTAACACTGTCGTTTTTTTTTTCGGGTCGAAATTTTTAATTTCGATATCTCAGCTCTGGAAGGGTCTAGAGCCTCCATTTTTGCACTCAGGTCAAAGTCTTACAGCCCTCTATCATAATCCAGAGTTTTGAGAAGATTGGAGAAACTCAATTTTTCACCCGAAAATGAAAAAAAAAACGAAAGGGGTAACACTGTCATTTTTTTTTCAGGTCGAAATTTTGAAATTCGATATCTCAGCTCTGGAAGGGTCTAGAGCCTCCATTTTTGCACTCAGGTCAAAGTTTCGTGGCCCTCTATCAGAATCCAGAGTTTTGAGAAGATTGGAGAAACTCAATTTTTCGCCCGAAAATGAAAAAAAAAACGAAAGGGGTAACACTGTCGTTTTTTTTTTTTCGGGTCGAAATTTTGAATTTCGATATCTCAGCTCTGGAAGGGTCTAGAGCCTCAATTTTTGCACTCAGATCAAAGTCTTACAGCCCTCTATCATAATCCAGAGTTTTGAGAAGATTGGAGAAACTCAATTTTTCGCCCGAAAATGAAAAAAAACGAAAGGGGTAACACTGTCGTTTTTTTTTCAGGTCGAAATTTTGAATTTCGATATCTCAGCTCTGGAAGGGTCTAGAGCCTCCATTTTTGCACTCAGGTCAAACTTTCGTGGCCCTCTATCAGAATCCAGAGTTTTGAGAAGATTGGAGAAACTCAATTTTTCGCCCGAAAATGAAAAAAAACGAAAGGGGTAACACTGTCGTTTTTTTTTCGGGTCGAAATTTTGAATTTCGATATCTCAGCTCTGGAAGGGTCTAGAGCCTCCATTTTTGCACTCAGGTCAAAGTTTCGTGGCCCTCTATCAGAATCCAGAGTTTTGAGAAGATTGGAGAAACTCAATTTTTGGCCCGAAAACGAAAAAAAACGAAAGGGATAACACTGTCGTTTTTTTTTCGGGTCGAAATTTTTAATTTCGATATCTCAGCTCTGGAAGGGTCTAGAGCCTCCATTTTTGCACTCAGGTCAAAGTTTCGTGGCCCTCTATCAGAATCCAGAGTTTTGTGAAGATTGGAGAAACTCAATTTTTGGCCCGAAAATGAAAAAAAACGAAAGGGGTAACACTGTCGTTTTTTTTCGGGTCAAAATTTTGAATTTCGATATCTCAGCTCTGGAAGGGTCTAGAGCCTCCATTTTTGCACTCAGGTCAAAGTCTCGTGGCCCTCTATCAGAATCCAGAGTTTTGAGAAGATTGGAGAAACTTAATTTTTCGCCCGAAAACGAAAAAAAACGAAAGGGGTAACACTGTCGTTTTTTTTTCGGGTCGAAATTTTGAATTTCGATATCTCAGCTCTGGAAGGGTCTAGAGCCTCCATTTTTGCACTCAGGTCAAAGTTTCGTGGCCCTCTATCAGAATCCAGACTTTTGAGAAGATTGGAGAAACTCAATTTTTGGCCCGAAAATGAAAAAAAACGAAAGGGGTAACACTGTCGTTTTTTTTTTCGGGTCGAAATTTTGAATTTCGATATCTCAGCTCTGGAAGGGTCTAGAGCCTCCATTTTTGCACTCAGGTCAAAGTTTCGTGGCCCTCTATCAGAATCCAGAGTTTTGAGAAGATTGGAGAAACTCAATTTTTCGCCCGAAAATGAAAAAAAAACGAAAGGGGTAACACTGTCGTTTTTTTTTCGGGTCGAAATTTTGAATTTCGATATCTCAGCTCTGGAAGGGTCTAGAGCCTCCATTTTTGCACTCAGGTCAAAGTTTCGTGGCCCTCTATCAGAATCCAGAGTTTTGAGAAGATTGGAGAAACTCAATTTTTCGCCCGAAAATGAAAAAAAACGAAAGGGGTAACACTGTCGTTTTTTTTCGGGTCGAAATTTTGAATTTCGATATCTCAGCTCTGGAAGGGTCTAGAGCCTCCATTTTTGCACTCAGGTCAAAGTCTTACAGCCCTCTATCATAATCCAGAGTTTTGAGAAGATTGGAGAAACTCAATTTTTCGCCCGAAAATGAAAAAAAACGAAAGGGGTAACACTGTCGTTTTTTTTCGGGTCGAAATTTTGAATTTCGATATCTCAGCTCTGGAAGGGTCTAGAGCCTCCATTTTTGCACTCAGGTCAAAGTTTCGTGGCCCTCTATCAGAATCCAGAGTTTTGAGAAGATTGGAGAAACTCAATTTTTCGCCCAAAAATGAAAAAAAAAAAACGAAAGGGGTAACACTGTCGTTTTTTTTTTCGGGTCGAAATTTAGAATTTCGATATCTCAGCTCTGGAAGGGTCTAGAGCATCCATTTTTGCACTCAGGTCAAAGTTTCGTGGCCCTCTATCAGAATCCAGAGTTTTCAGAAGATTGGAGAAACTCAATTTTTCGCCCGAAAATGAAAAAAAACGAAAGGGGTAACACTGTCATTTTTTTTTTCGGGTCGAAATTTTGAATTTCGATATCTCAGCTCTGGAAGGGTCTAGAGCCTCCATTTTTACTCAGGTCAAAGTTTCGTGGCCCTCTATCAGAATCCACAGTTTTGAGAAGTTTGGAGAAACTCAATTTTTCGCCCGAAAATTAAAAGAAACCAAAGGGGTAACACTTTCGTTTTTTTTTTTCGGGTCGAAATTTTGAATTTTGATATCTCAGCTCTGGAAGGGTCTAGAGCCTCCATTTTTGCACTCAGGTCAAAGTCTTACAGCCCTCTATCATAATCCAGAGTTTTGAGAAGATTGGAGAAACTCAATTTTTCGCCCGAAAATGAAAAAAAAAACGAAAGGGGTAACACTGTCGTTTTTTTTTTCGGGTCGAAATTTTGAATTTCGATATCTCAGCTCTGGAAGGGTCTAGAGCCTCCATTTTTGCACTCAGGTCAAAGTTTCGTGGCCCTCTATCAGAATCCAGAGTTTTGAGAAGATTGGAGAAACTCAATTGTTCGCCCGAAAATGAAAAAAAAAATGAAAGGGGTAACACTGTCGTTTTTTTTTTCGGGTCGAAATTTTGAATTTCGATATCTCAGCTCTGGAAGGGTCTAGAGCCTCCATTTTTGCACTCAGGTCAAAGTCTTACAGCCCTCTATCATAATCCAGAGTTTTGAGAAGATTGGAGAAACTCAATTTTTCGCCCGAAAATGAAAAAAAACGAAAGGGGTAACACTGTCGTTTTTTTTTCGGGTCGAAATTTTGAATTTCGATATCTCAGCTCTGGAAGGGTCTAGAGCCTCCATTTTTGCACTCAGGTCAAAGTTTCGTGGCCCTCTATCAGAATCCAGAGTTTTGAGAAGATTGGAGAAACTCAATTTTTCGCCCGAAAATGAAAAAAAACTAAAGGGGTAACACTGTCGTTTTTTTTTTCGGGTCGAAATTTTGAATTTCGATATCTCAGCTCTGGAAGGGTCTAGAGCCTCCATTTTTGCACTCAGGTCAAAGTTTCGTGGCCCTCTATCAGAATCCAGAGTTTTGAGAAGATTGGAGAAACTCAATTTTTCGCCCGAAAATGAAAAAAAAACGAAAGGGGTAACACTGTCGTTTTTTTTTCGGGTCGAAATTTTGAATTTCGATATCTCAGCTCTGGAAGGGTCTAGAGCCTCCATTTTTGCACTCAGGTCAAAGTTTCGTGGCCCTCTATCAGAATCCAGAGTTTTGAGAAGATTGGAGAAACTCAATTTTTCGCCCGAAAATGAAAAAAAACGAAAGGGGTAACACTGTCGTTTTTTTTCGGGTCGAAATTTTGAATTTCGATATCTCAGCTCTGGAAGGGTCTAGAGCCTCCATTTTTGCACTCAGGTCAAAGTCTTACAGCCCTCTATCATAATCCAGAGTTTTGAGAAGATTGGAGAAACTCAATTTTTCGCCCGAAAATGAAAAAAAACGAAAGGGGTAACACTGTCGTTTTTTTTTTCGGGTCGAAATTTTGAATTTCGATATCTCAGCTCTTGAAGGGTCTAGAGCATCCATTTTTGCACTCAGGTCAAAGTCTCGTGGCCCTCTATCAGAATCCAGAGTTTTGAGAAGATTGGAGAAACTTATTTTTTCGCCCGAAAACGAAAAAAAACGAAAGGGGTAACACTGTCGTTTTTTTTTTCAGGTCGAAATTTTGAATTTCGATATCTCAGCTCTTGAAGGGTCTAGAGCATCCATTTTTGCACTCAGGTCAACGTCTTGTGGCCCTCTATCAGAATCCAGAGTTTTGAGAAGATTGGAGAAACTTAATTTTTCGCCCGAAAACGAAAAAAATCGAAAGGGGTAACACTGTCGTTTTTTTTCGGGTCGAAATTTTGAATTTCGATATCTCAGCTCTGGAAGGGTCTAGAGCCTCCATTTTTGCACTCAGGTCAAAGTCTTGTGGCCCTCTATCAGAATCCAGAGTTTTGAGAAGATTGGAGAAACTTATTTTTTTGCCCGAAAACGAAAAAAACGAAAGGGGTAACACTGTGTTTGTTTTTTCAGGTTAAAATTTTGAATTTTGATATCTCAGCTCTGGAAGGGTCTAGAGCATCCATTTTTGCACTCAGGTCAAAGTCGCGTGGCCCTCTATCAGAATCCAGAGTTTTGAGAAGATTGGAGAAACTTAATTTTTCGCCCGAAAACGAAAAAAATCGAAAGGGGTAACACTGTCGTTTTTTTTCGGGTCGAAATTTTGAATTTCGATATCTCAGCTCTGGAAGGGTCTAGAGCCTCCATTTTTGCACTCAGGTCAAAGTCTTGTGGCCCTCTATCAGAATCCAGAGTTTTGAGAAGATTGGAGAAACTTATTTTTTTGCCCGAAAACGAAAAAAACGAAAGGGGTAACACTGTTGTTGTTTTTTCAGGTTAAAATTTTGAATTTTGATATCTCAGCTCTGGAAGGGTCTAGAGCATCCATTTTTGCACTCAGGTCAAAGTCGCGTGGCCCTCTATCAGAATCCAGAGTTTTGAGAAGATTGGAGAAACTTAATTTTTCGCCCGAAAACGAATAAAAACGAAAGGGGTAACACTGTCGTTTTTTTTTTCGGGTCGAAATTTTGAATTTTGATATCTCAGCTCTGGAATGGTCTAGAGCATCCATTTTTGCACTCAGGTCAAAGTCTCGTGGCCCTCTATCAGAATCCAGAGTTTTGAGAAGATTGGAGAAACTTAATTTTTCGCCCGAAAATGAAAAAAAACTAAAGGGGTAACACTGTCGTTTTTTTTTTTCGGGTCAAAATTTTGAATTTCGATATCTCAGCTCTGGAAGGGTCTAGAGCCTCCATTTTTGCACTCAGGTCAAAGTCTTGTGGCCCTCCATCAGAATCAAGAGTTTTGAGAAGATTGGAGAAACTTATTTTTTCGCCCGAAAACGAAAAAAACGAAAGGGGTAACACTGTCGTTTTTTTTTCGGGTCGAAATTTTGAATTTCGATATCTCAGCTCTTGAAGGGTCTAGAGCATCCATTTTTGCACTCAGGTCAAAGTCTCGTGGCCCTCTATCAGAATCCAGAGTTTTGAGAAGATTGGAGAAACTTAATTTTTCGCCCGAAAACGAAAAAAAAAACGAAAGGGGTAACACTGTCGTTTTTTTTTTTTGGGTCAAAATTTTGAATTCCGATATCTCAGCTCTGGAAGGGTCTAGAGCCTCCTTTTTTGCACTCAGGTCAAAGTCTCGTGGCCCTCTATCAGAATCCAGAGTTTTGAGAAGATTGGAGAAACTTAATTTTTCGCCCGAAAACACAAAACGAAAGGGGTAACACTGTGGTTTTTTTTCGGGTTGAAATTTTGAATTTCGATGTCTCAGCTCTGGAAGGGTCTAGAGCCTCCATTGCACTCAGGTAAAAGTCTCGTGGCCCTCTGTCAGAATCCAGAGTTTTGAGAAGATTGGAGAAACTTTTTTCTTGAATTCTTGAATTTCGATATCTCAGCTCTGGAAGGGTCTAGAGCCTCCATTTTTGCACTCAGGCCTAAGTCTCATGGCCCTCTATCAGAATCCAGAGTTTCAAGAACATTGGAGAAACTTATTTTTTCGCACCAAAAAAAACAAAAAAACGACAGGGGTACCACTGTCGTTTTTTTTTTCGGGTCAAAATTTTGAGTTGCTCTGATCTTCTTGAAACTCTGGATTCTGATAGAGGGCCACGAAACTTAGACCTGAGTACAAAAATGGAGGCTCTAGACCCTTCCAGAGCTGAGATATTGAGATATTTATAATGGCATAAATGCTACGTGGTAGGCATAAATGCTACTCTGGAAGGGTCTAGAGCTTCCATTTTTGCACTCAGGTCTAAGTCCCATGGCCCTCT
Organism: Pimephales promelas; assembly: GCF_988280905.1. Classification (NCBI taxonomy): domain Eukaryota; kingdom Metazoa; phylum Chordata; class Actinopteri; order Cypriniformes; family Leuciscidae; genus Pimephales; species Pimephales promelas. Next base: position 13,064,401 of record NC_142793.1, read on the forward strand.
AGTGCAAACCTGAGTGCAAAAATGGAGGCTCTATGGCATCCAAACATCACTGGTGAGACAAAGGTGTATAAAATAACAAAAAAAATAACAAAGTTTTTGTACTTCGTTACATTCCACCACTGGATTTGTCCAATATAAGACCTTCATAAAATGGCTTGCATGGCAGCTATGGTAGTCAGCAGACCTTTGAGATGCCAGTTTTGAGATTTTACGCAAATCCTGGAGTGAGACGGTGCCATCCTCAGCTCTTTCCACCTTTACATCCAACTTCTTTACCAACCATTCCCCCTCCTCAGACAGGTGATATCTGCACATAATCAAAAAAATGTGATAACAGCCCATTATCAATAAATGTGATATCTGCACACATTCAGTTATTTAATTAAATTTTTTTATATATATATATTTGTATTAATATTTAAAAAAAATACAATCAGAATGTAATACTATTTTATATACTTTATAATATTATTTTTTGATTATATTTTAAAAAACAAGTAATAATTTAATACACATACTTTTTAAATAATATTATTTAAAAACATTTTTTGTAAAGTAATGTAATATAAATCTATTTTATATTTTACTTTAAAAGTAAAGTTTTCTTTTCTTTTTAACAGGGACGGAGCACATTAATAAACCTTCAGTAAAGGTGTCCCTGAACAGACACAAAACATAGCATACACAGTTAATTAAACCATAAATTAGGTTTTATTAGCCTACCTGCGCAGTCCTTTGGTAAAAGCGTACATCTGCCGAGCTTTACTGGCTGCTTCCTGTTGGCTCAGTTGGTGATTGAACTGCAAGAGCAGTCGCTCTGCAAACGGCTGGCCGGCCCCATAAATCCGTCCGTAGTTGAAGACCTTGGCGTGTTCACGACTGATGCCTACAGCATCTGCGGTGCGGCTGTGCAGGTCCGTGCCCTGACTTTTCTTTCCCTGGAGCGTCATCCATCCAAACGCTGTGCATCCTGGAAATCAGAGATTAAGAATGACCTATGGGGTGCAGATTGTCCCATAGAAGCATTATGGCATCTAATGGCTAGGAAACAGCATCTGCAATACCATGCATTCCTGCAAAGTGTGCTTCGCCCACCATGGCAGCGATCCACAGCTCTTGGGAATCCACATCGGCTCCCACCAGGTGATAACCAGGAGGCACCTGCACCATGGCCTTCAGCTCACTGCCGACACGGTCTTTCTGCAGACAAACACAAACTGCTCAAAAGCCCATTTCCACACATATGAAAAAAACAATACTTTGGTAAATAATAATTATAATGTAAAAATTCTCAACTGAACTCAAATTATATTTGTTTTTCGAAACCATACAAATTTACCAAAGTGCTGTAGATAAATAGTAGCCTGGTTCAACCAGACTCTAGTTCATTTCATTTCCACATAGAGTCTGGAACCGCTCCATTGAGAAACGTTTCCTTCCTTGTAGGCGGGTTCACTATTAAAGTTCAAATCTATTGGATCTGCCCAAAGTCACTCACGATCTGCCATAGCCAATCGCTAACGGGGTGTCGTTAGTGACGTATGTCACGCGCCGAAATGGCTGGAAACAACAAGTGCGAATGATCAGAGGATTAGGTTTACAATAGCCAGGATTTCAGTCAACGAGCGCCGCAGGTTTTGTTACTCTAGGAACAATTATTAATTCGAAATGTATATTTGACACGAAGGACAGTGATGTATACATTCAATGGTGGAAGCTGTGTCTAATCATTAAAAATACGAAGCTGTGGTTGTTTTCTGATCTGCCGCAAATGCTGTAGCAGCTACAGTGAATGATCAGTCTTGTCTATATCTGCAGATGTGTAATAAACAACAATTTTTCATATTACATCTTATTGTTTCTTAATTACCTTAATTATGGTCTTCAAAGTATGTGTTTGTACATTTTTATGTGGCATTTAGTTTTTTTAGTAAAACAAATCAACCATTGCCATCTAAAACTAAAAATCAAATATCTTCAAAGTATGGTTTTTAACATTTTTATTTATGACAATTATTTTAAAAAAATCACAACCAATTTGTATGATTTACAACATGTAAAAATGACACACCAACCTCCTGCACGAGTGCACAAAGGGGCTCAAAATGTTCTATTCATCACAGGAATCAGTAAATATACAGTTGGGAATATGAGTGACTGACATGACTCCTGAGCGGATCTTCAACCATAGTTGAAGTCAACCACCGCGAACACCAGGCTAAACCGTCCGTCCAAAATGTCACGGTCATCGTGCACGAGCTGCCCAGCACAAACTTCCAAACTTTCGTTGTGCAACAAGAGGTGAGACGATAACAATCCGGCTTTAAATTCTGTATATTCGGCAGTTTCTTTTCCAACAACGGGCCGAATAGCTTTTCTCCGTCTTTCTCCGCTGCCATTACTGAACTCAAACTGACGCGCTTACATCAACGTCATCGTTCTCAGCCACTCCCTCTATTCGCTGATTGGTCCTACAAAAAATTGATTTCTGGAAACCTAAGGATATGGAGCGATCCCAGGCGCAGTACTGACGTAAAATGAAATTGAGCGGAAGTGCGTAGGAGGGCGCAGCCAGGCTAGATAAATAGTGTATATAACTTTAAAAATCAAACAAACATAAAATAACACAGATAAGTCTAATTTAGATCAAATAAAGATAACATTTTGGAAAAAAGTAGAAATTATGAGATACTACATCATAATGTCGAAATTGACAGTGTCAAAATAACGACATCCTAAGTCATAATGAGATCAAACATCAAAATTACACCTTAAGTTGGAATTGTGGCAAATTTTTTGTCATAATTTTGACTTTTTGTCATAACTGACTCAGTTTATCTTATAATTTTGAGTTTTGTCCATTTCAATAACCTTTATGTCATTAATTATGATTTACCAAAGCAAGTAAACCAAAAGCATTTTACCAAAGCATTTTTTCTTATGTGGCTGATATGATAGATCTAAATGAACTGTATAAAAAACAATATATATAAAAAAAGTATAATCTATAATGAAATATACTAAATAATACAAAAATATATATTATATACAGTACTGATCAAAAGTTTGGAATAATTAAGATTTTGTTTTAAAGAAGAAGACTGGAAAAAAGTCTCATATCCTCACTAAGGCTGCATTTATTTGGTTAAAAAAAGTTGAACAACTTTAACATTATTAAATACATTTTAAAATGTAATTTTGTCCTGTGATGGCAAATCTGAATTTACTGATCCGACATTTATTTGAAATAGAAATCTTTTGTAACACTATAAATGTCTTTACAGTCACTTGATTATTTTAATGCAACCTTTTTGAATAAAAGTTAATTCACGGTTTCCACAAAAATATTAAGCAACAAAAATAGTGTTAATAAATGATCCCTGACCAGAAAATCAGCATATTAGAATCATTTCTGAAAGAACATGTGACACTGAAGACTGGAGTAATGATGCTGAAAATGCAGTTTTGTTATTTTAAAGTGTAATAATATTTCACAATTTGACTATTTTAAGGTATTTGTACCAATCTTTTTGACTAGTAGTGTACATATTAATAAAATAGTTAATTTAAATAATTAATTATCTCATTAATTGTGAACTGTCATTTTTTTGGAGCGAGCGAGCACTGCACTCCGCTGTAGTTGTGGTACCTGAGCATTGCTTGCTGTCAGCCACGTGGGTTCGACAGCCCTGCGAGTGACCGTTCCAGCTGGGATGACCTGCGGCAAAATGGCACCATATTTCCCTTCCTCATCAAAGTCATGATGTCTGATGAAGGAGCGAAGAGAATGTCAGACGTTGCAAAGTTTGTATTCAAATGAAGAAGACACCAGAAGACGCTGTTAACTTACAGTCTGACGGCGCGCGGCAGTTCTGCCCGGCGGAGCCACACTACCATTTGGGACCTGCAAAGAGAGACAAAACAGATGAAATATCAGCTGTAACGTTTCAAAATGTTTATAAGAGCACATTCGAAAGTCTCAAACCTGATGCGTTTTTGGGCATTTCTCCAGAAGGATATCATCTTGTTGATCTCTAGCGCCCGTGTGGCGTTGGTGCCTTCACGTCCAGCCTGAAGCGTACCGCTCTCCATTTTGGACAGGAAGTCTTTTGAGAATGGACTGCCCACATTGTTCTCATTTCCGTCCTGTGATTTTAAAAAATTTGAGTTTAAAGGTTTAATGACTGCATTGCACGAAGTGGACAGAAACACAATCCTGTACCTTATGAGGCAGTTTGAAGAACCAGCAGCCAGGGATGTTGACATCATTGTATGGTCCATTTCCATGGTGATAGGGACACTCGCTGTTCCCGTTTTCGCTTAATGAATTTTGTTTTTTCTAATGAGCAAATAAAGGTAATATTACAACAAAAGTTCACCCTATAAAAACATTTGCAAAACATTTTTATTTTTAATTAATATTTTAAATAATAAAAATGTTATACTATTTAATATATCATATGATATGAATACTTTTTAACTTTTTTAATATTTTAATCTTAGTCTATAGAAATATAAAAATGTAAATAGAAAAAATGTAAATAAAAAAGTATATAGAAATTTAACATTTATTACTTAAAAATATTAAATAATACAAAATATATCAGACAGTAAGTTATCTAATATATAATTTAATTTTTTAATTTATATTGTTCATAATATTTTCATCATAGTATTATATTATGAAAATAATATTACAATATAAAAAATATTAGTTTGAATTGAATTAGAAATATCATTCATATTAAATGATATACAGATACTATTAAATTATAATATATCATATAATTTATGTTTATATTTTTTGATAATATTTCAAAATATGAATTACAATTTAATACTATTTAATATATCATCCGATAATGATATTTAAAAATTTAACTCAAATCAAATTTAATTTTCTAATAGGGCTGTCAAACACGATTAATCGCATCCAAAATAAAAGTTTGTGTTTACATAATATATGTGGGTGCACTGTGAATAATTATTTTTTATATATATAAATACACACACATGCATGTATATTTAAGAAAAAAACATTATTTATATATAAAATATTTATATTTATATATAATATAGATTATTTATAAATCTCTATATAGTATATACATGAAAATATTTCTTAAATATATACAAGCATATGTGAGTATTTATATATATATATATATATATATATATATATATATATATATATAAAATAATTATACACAGTGCACCCACATATATTATGTAAACACAAACTTTTATTTTGGATGCGATTAATCGCGATTAATCGTTTGACAGCCCTATTTTCGAAATATCTTCTTCTTTTTTTTTCTTCAATTTTTTTGTTTTCTTTTTGGTTATCATAAGGTTTAAATGAAGCGAACCTTGATCCTCTTGGATGGGCCTGCTGTGCTCAGCACTTCATCATCAAACACCTCCAGTCGACTCACTTCTTCAACCTACACATGCGACAAAAACATGCAAATACTTTCACAGAAAATACCAGCCCTAAAAAACCCTGTTTAGTAACACAGCAAAGCTCTGACCTTCTGCCACACGGCACTGTCCGTCAACATGAGGTCATCAGAAAGTGTGCTGTCCACATACTGGGGCTGCTCCTTCCCCTTCCGCTCACAATACTCCTTATAGATGCTCTCAATTGCCCTGGAAACCAAATTTTAAGAAGGATGATGTCAAGCCACAGTATAATTTCCTAATAAACACATTAGTATCCTCACTTTATTTTACCTGTATGGACATACAGGGCCTTCACTATCCTCTGAGATGTCCAGGTTATCTCTGCGGCCTGGTACCAGGTAACCCCAGCCGTGCTGGTCGGTGTAGTGTAGGGGAAAGCCGTCCCATGTGAGGCCCATCAGCTTTGGCGTGATCCTCATCTGCAGACTAATGAGACTGGGTCCAGGAATCCAGTCCTCGGCCTCAGACATCTTTACACATAGCTTACGGTACCAGCTGACCATAAACAACATACAAAATTTGTTCTACGAACCCTGTGTTATTTAACCCAACTGGGATCACGTGGGGCGGCACTCACCTGGGGTGGGCCGGTAAGTGCTGTCTCCTCTTTGGCAGGCAGCTGACGGTCTCCTTCAGTCTCTGTAAAAGCTCTCTGCTGGGGTGTGAATCAGCCTCAGCTTCTGAAGGAGGACCTGGGTCTGGAACAGAGGGTTAATAACGCTATTATTCGGTTCCGCACGATTTGATCAATTAAAGGTGCAGTAAGCAATTTCTGAGAAATGCTGCTGAAAATGTAACCCTTAAATGCATGAATGTTTGCCAATCATTTAGTGACCCGGATCTGTATCTAACATGAATGGATCTCTAACTGTTGCGATGATATAAAACTCTCCTGATATTAGAGTACCAACTCCAGAAGAATAAAATAAAGCATATTTTGTTGTATATTTTATTACTAAAGAGGAAACGGTCCGATGAATATAATTGGAAGAAGAAGGGTTAAAAGGGGGACAGTACAGACATTTATGTTTTAAAAGATTTATTTCAAATAATTTTTTGAACTTCCTATTCATCAAAGAATTCTTCAAAAATAGATGTATCAGGGTTTCCACAAAAATATTAAACATCACAACTGATTAATAATAATGAGAGGCACTAAATTAGCATATTAGAATAATTTCTAACAGATTATAGCCATGTTTCCATCGACACGTTTTTATCCGAATTAAGTGATATCGAATGAAAAAAGCCTTATGGAAACAGAAAAATTCGATGAAATTTCATGAAAATCGACTCAAATGAAATACGTTCGGTCTCATCGAATTTTCTCTTGATCGATATACAGCTAATGCGATAAAAGCTGATGGAAACATTATTTGCCGAATAAATAATGAATTGCGATTAAGTTTTATGCCCTTTTATGGTTGCAACACGTCAGAAGACGAGTTCATTTCCGGCCAGTCTGTTTGCGCACACATGGCGGATGTCAACAAAGACAGATATAAGTGGAAAAAGCAAAAAGATGCTTCAACCAAAGGGTTTCCGTGAACCACGATCTCCCAGAACTGATTGAGCGCTCGTTCCCAAACCACAGTCACCTCCGCTGTCGTCGGGCATACGTGCATCGGCATCGCATCATCATAGCAATGTTTATAGCGTCGCTGTTTTCTTGGGTTAGTTTTGCTAACGTGGCTTGATTGAATTCTAATGTAGAATGTGGTCTGTTATTTCTAGTTAACAGACTGCGGCGCTGCTAGTATAACACACCGTTGCCATGGACGCAGTTCAGAGACGGAACAGACATTTTCTTTAGCAGAAGCAATACTCGTTTTTAAATCAATAAACTCGTTTTTAAGTCAATATTTTGTGTCAAATGATTGATTTATTTATATGTAATAAGCAGGATAATATATAGCGAGGCGGTTGTGAGGCGAATACAACAACCGCCTCGCTATACATTATCCCATTCATATGTCGCTGGCACATAAGCATTATTAGCCTTCAACTTGTGAAATATTGATCATTTTTTGGTAGATGGCGCGATCCGTTTTGTCTAACAAAACTTTGTTCACAAAAGTTTGCTTGAATGTTGTTCGATTCAGTGCGAAAATAAATGGAAACACCTTAAAATGTCTCAAATCAATTCGATATACCAATTTGATCGCAAAACAGCATGTGACGTCATTACGTACAGGTTTTTATTCGCTTTAAAGCCGTTGGATGGAAACACACTTTCACCAGCTTTATCCGCATGAGTTTTTTAACCGAATTTCAGATAATTCGATTGACAAGTGGATGGAAACATGGCTTATGTGACATTGAAGAAAAAATACATATAAAAATATATTCAAATAGAAAACAGTTATTTTAAACTGTTTTTACTGTATATGTTGCTCAAATACATGCAACTTTGGTGATCAAAGGGACTTCTTTCAAAAACATTTTTAAAAATCTTACCGACCCCAAACGTTTGGACTTTAGTGTATTATAAAGAACTAAAAGTGAACTATTTAAACATTTCAAGAAAGAAAAATATTGTTTCAAGCCAGCTACTGATAATGCCAGATAATGCAAGATCAAATGTGCAAATGAAAAACCCTTACCCTCGTCCCAGTCTTTGGGGGCATTTTGTTTGGCTGCTGCTGTTGCCTCAGCCTCCAGTTTGGCTTTCTTCTTGCTTACAGGGATTTTCTTCAGCTTGAAGTCCAAAACGTCCCAATCCAAATCCCACAGCCAGGGATCATCTTTGTACCTGAACAGCAGACCACACCGATAATCACTAAATAATGGATTATAGAGCACTAAATCTGTAAGGATAATCTATTTTACACTAGTCCAATTACAAGTAAGTAAATAAAGAACTGAATGATCTGAAAAAGCAGATATTTTTCCTTAAAAGGCCAGGAAACCCTAAACCAAATTTCCTAAATGTATATATTGCGTTACGTGTCATGCTAAATTGCAGTGTGCATTTGTGGGAAACTTTGATGCTTTTAACTCAATGAGACCGAAATACAACTGTATGAATCGGTCTCCCATCTTCCCTCTCCACTCCACGGCTTACCACATCCACTTCTCAAGACTGTGGTGAGAACTGACTGGTGCTGAAACAGGGGGTTTCGTGAACCTTTAAGGGACTCTAATGGATATTATGAAAAAAAGAGGCGAACTAACGCATGTTTACCGATCATCCTCCAATAACTTGCAGGTGTCATCAGCCAAATTCATCAATGATTTCTTCATCTCTCTCTGCAGTTCATCATAAGTGGCCTGAGCATCTTCCAAGTACCGCCCCCAGTTCTGATTGACAGGAAGGTAGCACACGCCCATTTCTAGCATACCCGCAAGTGTCACTGGGTGAGGACACCTAGAATAATGCAGATTTGACAGGTCACAATATGTCACAATGAAAAGTTGGGGGCAGGATTATGTAAATAAAGTAGAGCCAGACAGATTTATCGGCAGGTCGATATTATCGGCCGATTTTAGGCATTTTCCAAACTATCGGTATCAGGAGTTATAAGTGTTGAAGTTGTATAGTTCGTCCACCAGAGGGCACTCTACACCTTTCCTGTTGGCAAAACGCGCAACACATCCTGCAACCTGCTGATCCAGGTTGCAGGTAGCTTATAAGGCAATGTAGGGTCTTATTATTATTTTATTTATCAGAACTTTAATATACTTTGATGTTCCTCTGTTCTGTTGTGACAATAAAAGAAACAAGTTTCTTTTTAAAATGCATTATCATATTATTTTAGTTAAAACTCATAAATAACTACAAATAACTAATGTTAGGAAAATCTGTTAATGTTTTGTTGCGCGTTTATGAAAAAAATAAAATTAAAAAAAAATATCGGCCGATATATCGGATTTTCAAACCAACAAATATTTGTATCAGCATCGTCCTTCAAAATCCTTTATCGGTCGGGCTCTAAAATAAAATGTCATACCTCTCCATAAAGAGAGGCAGCTGCTCTGTGAAGACCTCGTGTGTGGCTAAAACATCAAGAGCACAGTACTGCATCAGCTCCTAGAGCATCAAATAAACAGATTTCAGACGCAGCCTTAGTGTTTACATCTGAGAAACCCATTCTCACATTTCTGAACATGCTTGAAGTGAAGCAATTAACCAATCAAAACACACAGGTCCAGCTGACCAATCAGAGCTGTGCTTTTCAGAAGACGAGGCTTCATAAAGGGCCGGAACTAAACAGAGCGTTTACTGACAGCATCAAACATTCAAGCATGAAAACCAACTCTAGTAAACCCCCAAAAAAACATGGCCCCTTTAAACATCCTGCTTACCTGAAAATTGGTCCTAACATCCGACATGCTGCCCTTCACAAACACATCCCTCGGTTCTTTCTTCAACCGCTCTCCTCCCACGTAGAGAGCGTGAACATCAGCAAGGTTATTAGTGCTACTGATATCAACCCATTCCCATGAGCCAATCTGCATGAGGAAATGCATACAGTTTAATAGTGTCTACAGCACTGTAAACGGACCAGAGCTGCGATGTTTGCACAAACCATCGGGCCCTCAGGGCGACAGCCGAGGCGCTTCATGTGCTCCTTCACTTCCTGTAGGCCTTTTCTCTTGCCGTACTTGCTGGCCATCCAGAGCGAGCGCTGGAATCCCGTCAGCCCCGAGATCGCCATGTGGAGACTCATTGTGTCCAGGAAACATATCTTGGAGCCCTGCACAGATCAACCACAATCATGTTTGTTATCAGCCGATATTAGAGATTTTTGTTTAATTTATCAGTATCAGTTAATATTGGATATTTAAATGTGCATGTAAATTGTGCATGTTCACTTGTAGTTAAAGGGATACTCCAATGAATGGATTCGAAAACGGTAAAACTCAACTGTTTAACTCTGGGGGAGTTGTAAAATGATTTCCAAACAATTTTAGAAAAAAAGTGGAGTATCCCTTTAATCTTAACAAAAACCTATAATTTTATATATGATCTTTAGCAAATCTAATTAGTTACATATAACAGTATTTATTCATATTAAGAGTTAGCTTTTATTTATATGTCCAGATATAATTTCAATTTGTTTAATTTTTAGTCATTTTGTTATGTGCTTTTCAGCACAGATTTTTTTATAGATTTAATTTTATTTACCATTTAACAGCACAGCAGATATTCCTAAACTTTTTGTCATCCAAACCCTTTTTTTTTTTTTACAAAAGATTTGGGCAAGCCTGATTTCTTGATTTCTTGAAAGATTTCTTGAAGAGATTTCTTCAAGCCTGCTGTACAATATAATGTTCTTAGCATTTTAGATTTCACAGTTTCAGTTATCGTTTATGAATGTAGCATGTAATAATGTAGAATTTGAATATCCTTGCACCCTTAGAATCAAAAGAAAAAGAAAGAAACATCTAAAATCAGATTTAAATGAGTCCTCACCTTCAGCAAGTACTGTTCTTTAATGTGTGTCCGATCAAAGCTCACATTGTGTCCAACCACGAGCCTCTCCTGCCACTCACCGCCCCGCGGCTGGCTGGAGTTTGCGGGAGTCTCCAGCGGGATGAGATCAGCCAGTGTCAGATCACTAGACCAGATGTATCTGTCCTCTACGAGCCTCTTACTGCACCACGAGTACCTGAAACACCAAATAAAAAAGGTTTTCAGGAATCAGTGGTGAAAAGAATGGTAAATACTGAACTGTTACGGTAACCCTCACCAGGCAGTTGGGGAAACCGCCACGGCCAACGTAGGACAGTGTCCCTCCGCCATGCAGACTTCCACATCAAACACAATAGCATTCTCATCTGGGAAATTCACCCTGTGTTGCTCTCCACCCGCCCCATACCGAGTCCAGCCCACTTCCCAGGCCCATTCCTTGGGCATCCCGGGAAGCCGTGCTCCCTGAAGCTGGCTGGCCGCTTCAAGGTAAGGAAGGCTCTGCTTTTGGGCAAGTAATCGGAAATGTTCGTCAATGTCATTGCCGTATATTTGAGGTAATTTGAGTTCTACGTCAGGTAACAGGTCTGTTTCTTTCCCCCAGAGTCCATGTTGCTCTAAGTGTCTTATACTGCGCTTAACATCCTCGTCCATGTACACCTGAGTCCGGCCCTGGAATATCTGCTCCTGCAGGTTCCTGGAGAGCATCTGGATGTTGAGGGGGTTCAGACGGGTCTGGTCTGAGCCCTGCAGGGATTTGGGCTTCACTGAGGTGGAGCACCACCTTAACCAAACTGCAGGTTGTACGATGGTCTGCCACCGGTGATATATCAGACGGAGCATCTTATTAGGGCCTTGGATGAAACATCCTCAGAAGAACCTGGTGAATGAAAAACAAACACAGAAATGCATCTGACATTGCACAAATAACCATGTCAAGTTTGGTTATGTGTTTCCTTCGACTTAAAGATGTTGTTATTTGTGCAAAGCTTAATCATATTTCAAAGCAATGTGTCTTTTAAATTTAAAGTGTAATATAAATATTCATATAGACATTTTTACATTTAATTTGTTTTTATTAATACAATGTTGTTATTATTGCTTTTATTATGAATAATAGTTTATTATTATTTTTTATGAGCTAAAATTTAAAGTACATAGTTGGGGCTACAATGAAAAGTTCGGTTTGATTTACTGTTCACATACATTCGAGGACAAGTATTTTAAATGGTTTGATTAAGCATGTTTCTTATGTTAATGTATTTAATCAGATAGATCACAAACTCATTTTTCACATTGACCGCCTTACTTCAGAATTCCTGATTAACCACCGTTGGATAAATATGACGCTGGCTGGTCGTCAATGCTACTGTACATGCAACCCTCTTTCTTTATAGTAACGTAAACATTTTGCTCCAAGATGCAGCAACTGACCCTAAACAGACCATAGACAGCAACAGACACATTCGGAAGCACACACGCATACTACAACAGCGCTTTCCGAAGAAATACTGTGTTTCTGCGAAGCTCGACTTGCCTCACAGCGACACCCAGTGATTTGGACAGCACAAAAATCCGAGACTACTTCCGCTTGGCTGCAGCGAGAATGGAAGTTTACCGTGCAGCGTCAGAATTACTGGTTTAATATTCATGAGATAACCATAAACATAGTAGGATTTATAATTTCGCTTTTTTCTACATCATCTTGTGATTTTTTCTGCCAGATAATAGTCTCTGATATAGTTATCGACATTTTCATTTGATATTAGTAGTGGCCTCGTGGCCTAATGGATAAGGCGTCTGACTTCGGATCAGAAGATTGCAGGTTCGAGTCCTGCCGGGGTCGATGTTTTCCTGGTGTATCTTATCCTATTTCTTATCGTTAAAAATGCTCACAGACGTAAACCACATTCTCAAGAAACAAATCACATTTACTGTAATAGAACAATAACCGTCTCGTGTCAACCAGTAATGTTGCACTTCTTGGCTTTGATACATAGCCTACAGCATATGATTAGTTACATATGCATTGATTCGTTTCAATTAAATCGTTTAAAATAAACAAGACCTTATATTATTTAACTGCGTTAATTTATCAAGTCGCTCTGGAAATATTTGTCTAGGCAACTGAGTCGAATTCAATGTCCAATACGTATTCTTACTATTGTCGCAAGAGGGCGCTATCGTCATAATAAATGAGCACATCTAGAGACTAGGTCTAAATTGTAATTTTTTTTATAACGTAAAATTTGTAATATAATATAATTATATTACATCATTAGCCTATTGCCTAATACTTAACCTAAACTGGAATAAAAAAAATCTAAATGTTCTTTTTATTTATTTAATAATATAAAAAACCTTTTCCCCAAAATAACAAGATATTAGCAGGTCTGTGTGTGTATATGTATATATATATATATATATATATATATATATATATGTGTGTGTGTGTGTGTGTGTGTGTGTGTATATCACTGGAATAAAGCAACAAAGCTGATTAAAGCTGATTAAAATTAAAGCTGAGTCTTTAAGACTTGTATAGTTTAATCCTATAGTTTATATTAATTGTATATAGTGAGTGGAACAAAACCATTACTTTAAATATAGTAAATTTAGAATATTTGTCTTTATTCAGTCTTTATTCAGGTCATTCTCTCATGTCTTCTCCAGTGATTTAATATGTAGATTATTATGGGTTGAGTTCAGATTCAGGATGAGTAAATGTTCTTTCTTTTCTTTGCCAGTGTAGTCCTATAGAAGCCAGTTGAACAGATACTCTCTCAGCGGATGAAAGAGCCCTTGTTAGATCAGACCCTTAATTTTGCCAAGTGTGGAGCCCGTAGAAGAGGAGGGGCGGGACGTTTGCCTGTGTGTATCTGAGAGAGAGCGTTAGATGGGGAGGTATGTCTTTAGAGGGGGTTTGTGTCTTAAACAAACTTCTGTTAGTCTCTGCAAAAGCTACCCGGGGGGCTGAGGATACATTAAATCATCATGTTTAGGAGCTTAGGCACGACTCAGGCCGCCTGAAAAGCCTGTCCAGGCCTTGAGTGATGCTATTCATGTTTGGGGGAGAGGGGTCGGGGGGTCAGGGGGGTTCACAGGCTCCGGCTCTATTGGTATGCTAACGTGCAGTGTGTATATATCCTCAAAGAGAGACACAAATCCTGTGGAATAAAAGAAAATCAACAATTTTGGAATAAAAATACATTTTACATTTTAAAAATAGATCTATCTATCTATCTATCTATCTATCTATCTATCTATCTATCTATCTATCTATCTATCTATCTATCTATCTATCTATCTATCTATCTATCTATCTATCTATCTATCTATCTACTGTATCTATTATGGTCATGTGCTCAGTGTCATCTGCCCTTACTGGTCACTGGTCATTGGTCACTGGGGAGAAAGCGGAAAAACTCCACTCAATTAGCAGTTCTTGACCTGTCATTGTGAACTCTGACCTGTGGCTTAGGTCCAGTTATTGTCCTCTAGGGAGCATCCAGCCGGTCCGTGTCCATCGGATATTCATTCATCCGGACTCCATCAAGTGTCCATTTAGTGCTCAGGTCTAAGGGGTCAAGGTCATTACCGGTAAAGAACCAAATTTCTTTTTACATATTTGTTTTTATTCATTTATTTTGTGGTTTTGTTTTTAGCTCTATATACTTTCCTGGAATCATTTAATTAATTTAGTCCATAAATGAAGATTACTAATTACTAAAAATATTTCCTGGAAATGTACCTAATTACAGTAAAACCCCAAAATGTAATGTGTAATGTGTGTGTGTGTGTGTGTGTGTGTGTGTGTGTGTGTGTGTGTGTGTGTGTGTGTGTGTGTAAAATGACAGGAAATATTAGTAGATTAGTTTGTAAATTCCCTTTGTCATAATCAACCGATATTACAGTAATTTGATTATTTATTTAAGGATGTGATTTGGATTTTTATATATGTAATATTCTAATTCTATCAGATTACATTTGTCTATGGTTGTAAATCTTGTCCATGGACTCTTGGAATCTTGTCTTCATGGGTGTGATTTTTCTTATTTCAACAAACTACAGATTTTAAAATTTCAAGATTTTACTGAACTATTGTGAATGAATATGGATGATACAGAGCCACAACTCAGAAAATCATTTTCTTTTAAATAAAATGATTAGTAAAATATTTTTAAAGGCTCCTTATGTATACCGGTGTCCCCTCATTTCTATACACACAAATACCCGGATTATTTTATCAGTGTGTCTGACTCGGAAATCCATTTTTTTGGCGAGAATTTATCTGGCATTTACTAATCCTACTATGGCGAAAGCTAAATTCTGAATAATAATAATAAAGTACACCTGACGTCTCTTGGTAAATCGTCCAATGGTTAAATGTTTTCTTTTGAATATTTATTTGATCTTTATTCTCGCAGATTTTGATTCGTTAATCGAAATTCGTAACCGTCCAATGGTGAACGTTTGTGTTTGAATACTAAGTAGGTCGTGCTGACGTTGCTAGGTATACTTTCAATGTTGTAGGTTTAGTTTATGAATATAAATTGTCAATCCTTCGCAATAGTAGGATTAGTGAATTCGCGTGTGGGATTCCTGGCACGTTTTAACTTCTGCTCGTCACATCTCTCCCATTCATCGGCTAATTAACACTTAATGCAAGCTGGTTTAGCGGTCACTCTCTCAGTCATTTGCATGGATGCACGAGGAATAAGAGAAAATTGATATAGCCTACTACACGGATAGAAAAATATAGCTTAGCCTACATGCTTTGTTGAAAATTTGTTTTCAATAAATATAAGCACACAAAAAATCCACATATCCAGTTCAGACCCTCAAATTTATGGTACTAAAAAAGATATCGTTTTCATGTCAAATTAAATCAGCTATATAAGGTGTTTTCCTATTTCTTAAAGGTGTAGGCTACCTAGCTAATCATTAAAAAAAAAAAAAAAAAATCAAATTTGGATTTGAAATCGAGTTAAAATAAATTATTTTTACAAAACTTCGTCAATAAACCACAGATATTTAAAAGTGTTGCTGCTCATTGAAACTTGGAGTTTGATAAATTGATACATTGATTCTTATTCATATCATTCACGTTTGAACCACACTTATTTTTTTATTGAATCATCAGTACAATACACTACAGAGAATAAATATTTTATTTATAGATATAATAAAATTAAAAAACATATTTACATATTTTGTAAAAATAAAAATGTGTGTGAAGCCTAAATAAAATGTGCATTATATTTCTATTTTTAAAACCAGTCAGGGCAAAAAACAAAAAACATCAGGCTATATAAATGAATGAATTAATGTTACTCTAAAAGTTTAGAAATATGAGTATTTAAGCAACAGTAAACAAATGCAGATGCAAAATAATGAATAATAAGACAGCTATGATTCACATGATCTAAAATAAAATACAATACAATTTTATTATTAAATACACAATACTTTTGCTTAGCCTACACACACATCATCATCATCAACATCAACACCAAACTTTCAGGTACTTGAGGCTCCCATTGTTCTCTCATGATGCATAGTCGACTTTCATCCCACAAGTGTGTATCCATCGAGTTCTGTAAAACAGAAACAGATCAATGCTTTATCAGAGGTGTGTTAACTTACAAAAACAGTGTTTTTTTTTTTAATTGCATGGTCATTATTACTTATTAGTCAAAAGAAAACACAATCCCGTACAGCTTCACACAGACACGTAGAGAGTGATGATGATACAATTTTAATATTTTCACGTTTCCACGCTCATCAAAAGCAAAATAAATGATCCGTAATCAATTTCTTTCTCTCTTCTTCAATGAGGCTTTGTAAACAGTGTAAGCGCTCTGTCACAGTGTTCAAATATTATGCATAGAGGTTCCTGATGCCTTTCATTACCACAGGGGAGCAGCTTCAAGTCTTTCTCTGTTCATTTCCACCCTCTCCTCTCTACGCGAGCTCTCGCTTTCTCTTTCTGCCCACACAACGTAGGATTTGTCCTTTTTTTCTTCCTTGTTGTTTTCCTCCGAACACCCTCTTTGGGCTCCATGCAGCTTATGCAAATGTCTCCTTTTATTATAGGCTGCCCGACAGCCACACACACACACATTCTTACACACAGTAATTCTCTTTCCGACTCCAACACACGCACCTTCAGAGCGTCGACAACCAATTACAAAACCGACAAGCGACTCCGGTCTTACTTGGCAGATCTCCATTTATATTTAGGCTACTGTAAAACACTACGCATTACCGCAATTACAACTAAACCTTTTGCACCTTGATGTTATGGGACTAGATTTGAACTTGGGCCCAGAGCGGGATGGTGCAGATGGTGGGGTGAGAATACGGCTAGACTGAGTCTCGGTGGGGGGTGGACCAGGTCTGAGCCCGGAGATTCCCAGGCTCCGGGACCGTGCCCAGCTGCGGAGAGAGGCGGGGAGGGGGGACGTCACTAGACAGTCCTGACAGCACGGCCCTTTCACGGGAACATTACTGAACCCTCTCGCCCACGTTCCATAGCAACTTACGCACGGGTCAAAGGGCAGACAGACCCCCTGAATGTAAAGAAAGAGGGACGGTATAACGGGACGGGTCTAGACATCTGTGAACTTGAACTTGACTTCATTGACTGTTCGCATCGTTTCGTAAAATCAGTCAGCCGTCAGAAGTGGCTAAATTAAGACACAGGTAAATAGGCCTTTACTTAATAAATCAACATACTTCCCCAGTGTTAAAAATCGACCTTGGGTATTGGAAAGGCACTGTTAAAATAAAAACATTAACATTATTATAAGTTTAAGTTTTCTGAAATTGTAGGCTATTTAAATATGTAAATGAGGATTTATCACATTATAAACGCAGTCATTTGCATACATTTCCAGAACTATAGCTTACAGTTTGAACAAAGGATAAAGCCAGGTTTAAAGGGTTAGTTCACCCAAAAATGAAAATTCTGTCAGTATTTACTCACCCTCATGTTGTTCCAACCCCGTAAGACCTTCGTTCATCTTCGGAACGTGAATAAAGATATTTTTGATGAAATCTGAGAGCTGGATCACTCCTCCATACTAATCCATAGGCTTCTTGAGGGATTGAAACTTGCCGACCTCGGAAAGTTATTAAAGACATCTTTTAAAATAGTCCAAGTGACTAGTGGCTCAATCTTAACTTTATCAAGCGACGAGAACACTTTTTGTGCGTAAAAACAAACAAAAATAACGGCTTTATTTCAACTATTCATTTCCTTCTCTCTGGGCGATCTGTTGGTGTACGTCACACGCATCACACACATGACCAGCGTCGGCCAATAGTGAGCCTACAGTACGTGTGACGTTTAACTGACTAGAGGCCCAAAGAGAAGGAAATTAATAGTTGAAATAAAGTCGTTGTTTTTTTGCGCACAAAATGTGTTCTCGTCGCTTGATAAAGTTAAGATTGAGCCAATGAAGTCACTTGGACTATTTTAAAGATGTCTTTAATAACTTTTTTAGGCCGGCAAGTTTCAATCCCTCAAGAAGCCTATGGACTAGTATGGAGGAGTGATCCAGCTCTCAGATTTCATTAAAAATATCTTAATTCATGTTCCGAAGATGAACAAAGGTCTTACGGGGTTGGAAGAACATGAGGGTGAGTAAATACTGACAGAATTTTCATTTTTAAGTGAACTATCCCTTTAAACCGTTTTACACAACACTGTTTTCAACTAAAAACAGAAAGTTTTAATGCGTTTTGTTTTGGTCATTCGTCTACGCGACAACGGTGTTTGGGGGCCTGAAGACGCAAACTTTTCACAACTCTGTGTAAACTACAAAAACACGAATTTGAGTAAATGGTGGCCATGCATATGCGTTACTGTTCAGGATGTGTGTAAGTTCAGATAGATTTCGATTCTTTACAAAGTGACATCGCCATCTACTGGCTTGGCAGAAGAATACAGCGTTTTTTAAAAATACGCGCATCCGTGTGAACAAAGTTGTCATCTATCAGCAAAACTTTTCAAAAACACAAAGGAAAAAACGTTTCCGTTTTTAGTAGGCTACATTGTTATTGTGTAAATATTGAGTTAGTGTCTTGCCTTAAAGGGATAGATCACCCCAATGTGAAAATTGTTTTATCTTTTAGGCTACTATCTCTCACAAAGATATTTAAAAAAAAATGTCTGAAAGTTCACCGTAACTTTCAATATGGACTAAGGGAAAGGGTAAAGGTGAGTAGGCTAAATGATTACTGGATTTTCATTTTTTGGGTGAACTATAGCCTTTCTCTTGTCCTAGTTTAGCTGATGTTTGAGCTGTTGTCATCAGGCTTTTCCTTTTTACTTATTTTTACAGTCTATATGGTTTCACCACAGAGGCTCAATTAAACTCACGAGCCTCAAGGGCCACAAGCGCTTTGCATCAGCTAATGAGCAGCCCCAATAAATAAACTATAAACATATTTTTCAATAGGCTACTCGGGCAATTTAATTGGCTCGTGTGCTAATGCACATTTCCAGCGTTTACACCATAAACAAACCCGTCTGATCTGAGGATGAAGATATCGGACAACTGAGTGAAATCTCACTCAAAAATCAGGTCACGTGCTTCTCGTGAACTTGTTCTGCCGCTCATCTTAAGGAGTTCCCTCGTCTCATAATCACTAAAACGGAGGATGGAGGAAAATCCGTCTTTACTTTAAAGATCCTTAAGATCTGGACTTCTAGATTAGTTCTTCAAGACCAAAGTTGCATTAGGAGACTAAGATTACTGCCAGGACTCAGAATGTCACATGACGTATCTATCTAGATTTTTGACTATCTATCTATCCATCCATCGATCATGTATCTGTTTCTATCTATCTATCTATCTATCTATCTATCTATCTATCTATCTATCTATCTATCTATCTATCTATCTATCTATCTATCTATCTATCTATCTATCTATCTATCTATCTATCTGTCTGTCTGTCGCACAATACTTACATGTCTAAAAGGAATACACAGTAAATATAGGAAATGCACAATATAACTTATATTATTATTAGAAATACTATTTTCTGGTGATAAGTAACTTTACAGTTAATGACTTTAACACTTTCAGTGCATCATTGGTTGCTATAAGAGCAGGTGCAGTTATAGAGAGCGACTTCAGCCCAGTTTAAATAGCACACAGTCAAAGATGGATAAAGACGACAGACTTCTGATCATGGCTGTTGACCTAAATACACAGCAGACGATCTTGATTTAATCTTACCGGACTGTGTTAACAGATAAAGCAAGACGCTTCTCTTAATCCAGCTCGCGATCAAAAAGCGAGGCGATTGTCTACAGTCAAGCAGGAGACGGATGGGTTGAACATCACAGTTCAAACACAAGCTAAGCTCTGTCGAAAGGCAGGGAAAAACAGAGAAAAACAACATTTCTACCGACTTTCACTGAAAATACTTCTGTTTTATTGTTTTTGTGACCTTTTTTGATATTGGACAGGAAAGAGATGCCAGTCAATCCACTGCGTCACAGCAAATATAGCACGTTTTAATGCAAACAGCATTATGTTTAGTGAAATCGATATAACCCAATTACAAACGTATTTCACATCTTGTATTTCTTTTCTTAGATTCTCTGATTGCTGTGATTAAACAAAGGGTTAAAGCTTTAATAATATCCTCCTGCTGGGGTTTAATTAGGTCAGAGGAACTTATTATAAGTGTCTGAAGGCCAAATAAGAGGTTCTAATAACTATTATTATTGTTCTTTTAAGTCATATATCAGTCTGGTCTCAGGGAACCCAACCATTAAAATCATTCTCAATAAAGATTACCATTGTTGTTTCAGATCTTACACATCACACAAGCGTTCTAAAGTTTACGGTCAGTACGTTTTTATTATTTAATTAAACAAATTATTTATAGCAGCGAATATCAGAATGATTTCTGAAGGATGACACTGAAGACTGGAGTAATGATGCCAACACACAAATAGATTACATATTACAAAATATTAAAATAGAAAATTATAATAGTAAAATGTTTACACTATTACTGCATTTTGATCAATAAACGCTGTGGTGAACATAAAGAGACTTCTTTTAAAAAATCATCATAAAATGTTACCAAACTTATTAACGTACTATCTATTAACAAATGCATCAAATAAAATCTCTTTTCTCTCCTTTTCTACAGGTGTCCAATCAGCATGCAGACCTGTGGTTTACAAAACATGGCTCCTGGTCACATGTTCGCCCCTCCTTCCTACCATCCTCTGAAACCAGTCCCTATTTTCCTTCATTTCTTGTTTAATTTTCAAACCTTTATTATTGAAAGCTATATTATCAGCAGCATTATGGTTTTCTTTGACTTCGGTCTTTGATGAGGTGAGACTGGGGTGGGCTTGTTGTTTGATGGTTTCTTTACTCCGCCTCTGATGTCATATATGACCTTCATCACGGTCCCGATGCAGATCACCAACCCATGCAGCATTGTACGTTTCCCAGAGGTCTGTTCATTTCATCAACAAACACTGTCGCTCTATACTGTATCTGAAGAGACTGATATCTGAGGACATTCCTCAATTATTTACACCATCAGTAAGTACGATAAATACATCACTGCAGTTGCACTGACACTGCGATCGATTTATATAGTTTGATACCTGTTAAATATACAATATGCACTGCCAATATTAGTTTTTAAGTCACACTTAAATGTGTTTGATAAGTTTGTGAAATATTGTGCTTGAAAAATATATTTGTGTGATAAAATAAATAATGTCACTCGGCTTAATATTTTGTTATTTGATGATTTTCAAAATATGTATATATATTATATATATGTGTGTGTGTGTGTGTGTGTGTGTATTTGTATGTATATATATTTATGTGTGTATATATATATACATCACTACAGTTAAAAAATCAGGGTTGGTATAAAAAAATATTCATGTTTAAAGTCTCTTATGCTTGCCAAGACTGCATTTATTTTAGTCAAAAAACATAATATTATGATTACAATTTGATGTAACTGATCTATATTTTAATTTAGTTTAAAATGTAATTTAATTTAATATTTTGATTTAAAGCTGAATTTTCAGTAGCCAGTAAAATAAGTCATTCAGAAACCATTCTAATATGCTGATTTGCGGCTCAAGAAATATTTCTTATTATTACAGTTGAAAAAGAAACTATAAAAAGAACAGCATTTATTTGAACATGAAATCTTTTGCGACACGTTAAACGTGTTTACTGTCACTTTTGTTCAATTTAAAGTATCCTTGCTGATTAAAGGACGGTATTCATTTCTTTTCAAATATAAAAACTCTTAACTTACATTTTAATCGATAACACAATTAACAATAATTAACTAGAGAATAGTTAACATGAACTACTAATGCACCACTTATTAATCTTAATGTTAACATTACTAATACATTATTAAAACCAAAAGTTGTACGTGTTAACATTAGTGAATGCACTAAGAACTAACAAGAACAAATATAGAACAGCTGTATTTTATTATCTAACATTAACAAAGATAAACAAATAACAAATGTACCTCATAGGTCATGTTAGTTAATACTAATGTTGACAAATGAAACCTTACAGTGTTACCAATTTATCAAATCTAAAATAATAGAGCGCTTATTAAAAACTCAAAATGATTTTAACACAGCAAAATTTGGATGCAATAAAGAAATGAAAATCAACAAAAAGCACATTCTGCAAGGCGAAGAAAAACCCCACACTTGGTACGTTTACATCTGCATCCCACTCAGACACCTATTAACTACATGCAAACTAATTAAGATGATCAGGTGGCGTACAGCCTCCGTCTGTAAACATACACACCCCTGTACACACACACACAAAGGGCCCTGCGATCTGCATAACCGTCTCGTGTCTTTGGCATCTGGTGGTGTCTGGTCCGCATCGGTGTTTCCCACCCTGCCCCCTCTCTCGTGCCGCAGGAGCGGCGGCCCTGACAATGGTGGGAAAGCGGAGCTCTTTATAAAGGAGGGGGGGCCTCCATTGAGCGCGAGGGACCAGCCGCGAGCTGGGCAGAATATTAATGGCCGACACCACGTTCTGTTCATTAAAGCCACGCATGCTGCAGCTGCCGGCAACCTCGTACCAGCTTCACCCCTCGCAAACCCCCCCGAACCGGATCGCCAGGGGCACGACGGGCCGTTTCTGCCAGGGCCCGGGACGCATGCTGTTTGGAAAATTGCATTGTGTCTCAGTGTGAAGGCCAAAGAGCGACGTCAAGATACTCTGACTTCCACGAGTTTCGCTTTTTATGAAGATTTTAGGTTCAAACTCATTTTAATATACAAGGGAAAGTATAAGATCTCTCAGTGCAATTTGCTTTCAGTTAAAACAGCTCAAAGTGCATTTTAATAGACTTAAGCCTTGTCTGTGAATGAATGATTTTATATATATTAGGGCTGTGAAAAGATTAATCGCGATTAATCGCATCCAAAATAAAAGTTTGTGTTTACATAATATATGTGGGTGTAGTATGTCACTGTAAAAAATATATTTAAGATTTGTCATCACAACATTTTTTCTTTTGTCAAATCTACTTAAATAATTTATTTAGTTCAGATAACTTATTATTTTGAGTTTCTGATGATTAAATCAATCTCCTTCATTGCATTAACTCACTTTTTCCAGTTCAATCAACTTAAAATTTTATGGCAACCAGGTTACGTCATTTTTTTTAAGTAAAACCAACAATATTTCTTTTACAGTGTACAATATGTTTTGTCTCAAGATGTTGTTTTTTTCTAAAGCATACTTAAACGTCCTAAATTAAACCTATAATCCTGGCTTGATCTAAGCTCTGTTTAACTATTTTGAATTACCAATTCTGCCTTTACTAAACTCAAGAAAATTTGGTGTAGAAAACATTTTCTCTCTAGTAAGCAGAAAGTAACACATTGAATTAAACAGTAAAACTTTACAATAAGGTGAATTTACTTCTAAAAAAAGTTGAAAAATCGCTTTTTGATGAGATAAAGCAATGTAAAACACATGTTATTGATCATATCATTTTTACAGTGAACAAACAATCATCGACATACACCGCATTTATAACGTTTGTTAAATACAAACCTTCATGTTCATGCTATAGTGCACAGTGCATTGACTAGTCTAATGTAAATGCATTTAGTAAATGCTGAGATTAAATGCTGTAAAACGTTTGTTCATTGTTATAGTTCATCTTACCTAATAAAGATAATTAATTAATAAAGTTAGCCTCATGTCAACTACCTGAATATCGTATTGCTTTGGCAAGAGGTATAATATGAATTTATGTATTTTGAATGGGAGGAAAATGTTCAAAGCAATTCTACCTTGCATGCATGCAAAATGTGATATCTACATTTGGATTGATTGCATTACATAAAGTCACACGTACAATCACTAACATGTGCTCATTCTTTAAACATGCATTTGTTTGTTCGTATTTATGTAGCCTGATTTGCTATTCTAAACTTTTGTACTGATAAAGGGTTCATCCCCATGAGAATGCTGGGACGCCACCAGCCCTCACTCTCATACACTGCATCAAGAGGATCTTAGCTTAGCGACACTCATTAGCAGCCCCAGTTTCGTTATTTCTCTTTTTTTATCCTCCCACCCCTCGTTATCCGTCCGCAGCTACAAAACTATTTGCTATAAGGAAAAATCTGAATTGTAAATAAGCCTGCTAGAAGTACATTTATCTTTTTGTGGGGAATAAAAGCTCTAAAACAAAAGTGTAGAATCATTTTTCCATGCATCAAATGGGTTCAATGTTGATTTTTGAACTGCCGAGCACCCAGCAAATTCATAAAAATATCTAATTAAAATAGATATCAACTACAATAACAATTCTGATAATTCTTATGATTTGAAATGTATGTATCTGAACTTTTATTTAGTTTATTAAGAATTATCAGACAAACAAATAATTATAAAACTATATATATATTATGTGGGTATGTATATATATAATATGGATGGATGGACAATGAGGCTACATAATTTGTTCGATTTTAGGCGATGAAACTGATTGTATGCCTTAACGAACACTCTGAGATCTCTGTTAATATATTATGGAGGCACAGTGCATCTTTAACAAAGGAAGATGGCAGTCGCTGCTACAGTCATTGCCAGTTCATTTATTTTCTTTGCTTCCCTCCCTTCCTCGCCAAGCTCCCGCCAAAACCCTCTCGCTAATTAGTAGTAAGATCAGATAGGCTAGAAGGAGGGGGGGCTTCAAATGAAGGGGGCTATAATATCCCCCATAAACACACACAAGCACAAAAAAAGACCATGATGCAACTCACCTCATGTGCCAGCCCAGCCATCTTAGCTTCTCGTGTAAGATCTCCGTCAAGATGGCCTCCCTTCTCTCCCTGTGCCGTCTGTGTCGGGGATCCAGTGGAGGGTTGTGCCGCCGCTGGCACTGGCACGGATTCGCTCGCACCCCACAGGGGTACAGATGGCACTGGGGGTTTTTGGGTATAGGCGGAGAAAGGAAGATGTAGCGAATGGAAACTGCCATGTTCCTCCAAGCATCTCTCTCACTGATGGCTGTGTCCTTCTTGTCTTTATTTTGCCATATTGTGGATGGAAATAAGAGTCTGGATGAAAGAGTGAGTACAAGACAATGAGAGAGAGGAAAAGAAATGGAAAGTATCAAGAAGACAGATACAACATATTATTTCCAAGCTGATTCCATGGCATTATATATATATATAAGTGTATTTGTGTGATGTGTGTAATTATATTGTAAAGTGCTTTGATGGTCATTGGGTCTGTGAAAGTGATAAATGCAGTCCATTTATATATATAGTCCATATATATATATATATATATATATATATTATATACACACACTATAAACTAACTAAATAAATACATTTTATTAATTAATTTTAATACAATAAATAAATATATATATATATATATATATAAACTATTAATAGATAGAAAATAATTGTATATTCAATAAAATATAATTTTATTGAATATATATATATATATATATATATATATATATTAACTATTAATATAAACTATTAATAGATAGAAAATAATTGTATATTCAATAAAATATAATTTTATTGAATATATATATATATATATATATATATATATATGTACACAAAACACACACACATATATATAGTATATACATAATGTTTTATATATATATATATATATATATATATATATTAACTATTAATAGTTAATATATAACTATTAATAGTAAATAAATTATATTTTATTGAATATTGAATATATTACAATATAATACAAAACACACACACACACACACACACACACACACACACACAAATATACATATACAGTATATACATAATATTATATATATATATATATATATATATATATATATATACAATTTTTGATTACAAATGAACTACAAATGTGCATTTTTATATGCATGCTTTTGAAGATGTCCAATCCAGAAAGTGCAGAAGTGCATGAGAATATCCTCATGTTACACTCAAGCTATAAAATGCTCTCCATTGGGTCCAACCAATTAGCCAGCATATATCATTACCCACTGCAATGGATTCTGTTCTATCGAGAGGCTTTTCCTAAAGAATTAAACGCAGCCTCATTTAGGCAGCCACTGAATGCAATGATAGGCCGCTTTCCCTGTGTGTGTGTGTGTGTGTGTGTGTGTATACAGAGAATGAATAAGTGTTTGTACTGCTGCCATTGTTTCTGTCTTTCACATGGGGAAATCCAGCAGAAAGAGTCTAAATAGGACTAACAGGGCAATCCTAAGGCCTCCGTTTAGGCTACAGACCACAACAAATAGCCCTCGAGTACCTCTTTCAAAGCTGAGATAGTGAGTGTCCCACCAGGCCCTTTACCTGACGACATCAAAATGAGAATCTCACAATTTGTTTTAAAAGCACTGCACAGTTGTCTTACTAATAGTGCAGGTCCATCTTTTTAAATGATTGTCAAGAGAAAAGAACAAAAAGACTCTCATTACAAATTATCCACATTTCAGTGGAGACTGAACTGATCTGCAGTCACACAACTGCTTTGATGGAAACATCATTGGTGGTTAACATATTCTGAAAAACAAATCACAATCTGGAATAATTCTAATCGATGATTTTAAAAAAAGAAAACATTCATGTGGAATTACCTGAAGTGAAAGCGGGTGTTTTCTCTTGCTTTCTCAGGTTATTTTCAACAGATTTTGAGAATTATTTCTACTTTCGGTTATCTAGCTTTATGAAAAGTGTTAAAACTCATACAGCTAGATAACCAAAGAGAGAAACCAACCCTCAGAAAGAGGTTTCAGGCCCGAGAAGTGTGTGGCCGTAAATCGCTGGTCTGACGTTAGGACTGCAGAAACACATCTACAAAGATATTGCAAGCATTTTGTTAGATTAACAAAAGAAATGGCAAAAAAAGCAGAAGAAACACATCAGGCCAGAACTAAAACACACACACATTTTATTGAATTTTTTAATATTTCATTTTAAACATGTACTTACAACACAACTGTAAAATGTCATGTGTATCTTTAAACTAAACATATTATTAAACAATATTTATTATCATTCAAATTATTTTTTTTCTATGGTGCTCAAGTGACATTGATCAGATATTGGTGTATATTTATATAATTCTACTAAAATCTCATTTCAAATCTCACATTTATGAAATCCCAACTCCTGCAATCCGAAATTAAGATTTTTTAACAGTCTAAAATAGCCTACATACACATCAAACCACTATGATGAACCAAGGCTCATAGGCTTCATAGGCTACTATAAAATATATACATGCCTTGTTTATGTTTTTAAATATATATATATATATAAAAATGATTATGTTGTGCAAAACTCCACATTCAATGAAGAATGTACATTTCTAAAAACGTATATTGCAGGTCGTCTCACCATAAAATCTGAAATGCTCTGTTTAAGCACATTTAGTGGCGTTATTTTAACGATTGTATTTCCTTAAACACACACACTTCGAGTTTAAGGCACCCATGTGTTCGGGTGACATCATTTAGTGATAAAGACCTCTTTGGAAACTTTTATTTCATGCTACTAATTTCATTTTCACACAGGCAAACTCCCTTTATTAAGTCTTATTTTAAGAACATGCTCTGATGATGAACTACAACCGCTCAATACTTATTTGCTAAACACACTTAAAGCTATATATGACATTTATTAGGCCTAAAGCATCATCAATATGTGGGATATTAGTCAGCTTTCGTGTCTGAAAAAATAGGTTATCTAATGTCTCAACGTTCAACGATGAACGACTACCTTTGGGTTTGCTTTTTTGTGTGTGATCCAATGTAAAATTTTAGGCGTTTATTAAGGATCCGTTTTAATTATAGCGAACCACTAAAATTCGCAAAGAGCCAAGTGCATGATAAATCAATCAAAAATGAGGTTACAATATTTAAATCTGGATTTTCTTAATTCAATTGGACTGAAAACAAAAGGCATTTGAGATGAAATCTCAACTGCTTACCTCACGAATCCCTCCGTGCAAATGGCATCACCATCAGCATCCTCGTGCAACTGCACATGGAACACACGAAACATGCAGTATGCCTGTAATCCACAATGTGTCTCCCTAAATGTGCCTCTCGGGCTCCAAACAATGGATTTCTCCTCAAAACAAGCCCGCTCTACTCTTTGCGGTCGCGTGCTACCGGGAACATTTACAACAGGTGGCAAACTCTCCACAGCTGCATTGATTATATTGATTATGATGATGCCGATGATGCTGGTCTCGCAGCTATGGTACCAGTCCTCAACATCCTCCCCAGTATGTTCTCTCCTGCAGTGACGTGAGCTGCGGACAGGCCAATCACAGCCGCGTCTGAGCGCAGTGCTGCGGACTGGCCAATCAGAGCGCGAGGACGCGGGTCGCTTTTGTGCGCCGGGTATGAGATGATGTGATCGAGGCTCCGATGCCACGTTTCTTAATGAACAGATGTGGCTGAGCTTTGATCAGCTTGTTTATTCATTTACTGACTATTATGGCTTTAAAAAATGGTTGTGAAATAAACACGCAATGTATTGGTTTGATAAAAAGAGACTTGGTTCTGAAACACGTTCTGAAACATTTAGACAAATCTATTAAAAATCGCGTATTCCTTGATTTTAAAAAAAAATAGCCTAGGCTAATTAATACTGGCTAAATATACAAAGTAGCCTACTTTGTGATTGTGTCATTTCAAAAGCTGATTTTGCTAATCAAATTTATTTTAAAAAATAACCACAAGTCAAAACAGCAAAACACAGAAGACAGGCATTGACTGATTTAAGCAACTGTGGAAAAAAGTAGATTTTTCTCAAATATATTACATATAAAAAATAGACAATTTTATTTGCTTAACCTAGGCCTAATTGTTTTCCAAAACAAAGACAGAGAAAGGTTGAAAATGTGAGGGGTTATTTTGTTTGAAATGGATTAATTGTTAAACGTTCATCTGCGTTCAACACAAAACACCTTTGTCTATTAAAAAAAATAAAAAAATCTAACCGTTAAAACCAACTAAATGAACTATCAAATCAGCGTGTTTACAGATTATGCGTAAAAAGGTAGGCTATATTTTATCTTTCTCTGGACGTTGTTGTTTTTATTAGTTTTCGTTTGAATCTGTATTAAATTCTTTAATCAGCATTACATTTAAGAAGCTTAGCTATATTGTACGAAAAAGTGCAACAATTGTCCTAAAAACAGATCTTAAGCATTTTTTTCGTTAAACAAAAAGACTATATCTGAAGGATTAGAGAAGCATGATGTATTTAGAGAACGAAAAAATCGATGTTAAAACTTTAGGTATTCCACATTTCAGATGATCGTGTTGCTAAAACATCGAAACATTATTTTTCCAACTTATTGCTAACCAAGTGAAATAGAATGAAGAAAAAAATAAAGTTAAATTCAAAGGGAAAAATTATAAGGGGGAAAAAGTAGGATTTCATTAAA
The DNA here is from genome assembly GCF_988280905.1 of Pimephales promelas. Taxonomy (NCBI): domain Eukaryota; kingdom Metazoa; phylum Chordata; class Actinopteri; order Cypriniformes; family Leuciscidae; genus Pimephales; species Pimephales promelas. The sequence goes on from NC_142793.1 coordinate 13,094,275, forward strand.
AGGAAATAGCCTAAGTTACGTTTTTTAAAACGCGCTGAATTCAGCTCGTGTGAGGGAGACCGGGGCTAGTTGTCACACAGAGTATTCTCCAGGTCGGGTTAGCATTTTCTGCACAGATAAGGTCTTGCCATGCATGAAGAAAAAGCGGTGGCATACAACAAGGTTCATTAGTTAACATGAACTAAGAACGAATAATACTTCTTCAGCATTTATTAATCGTAGTTAACATTAATTTCAACATTTACTAATACATTATTAAAATCAAGATTTGTTATCACAACATTTTTTCTTTGTTTCAAATCAACTTAAATAATTTATTTAGCTCAGATAACTTATTATTTTGAGTTTCTGATGATTAAATCAATCTCCTTCATTGTATTAACTCACTTTTTCCATTTCAATCAACTTAAAATTTTGAGGCAACCAGGTTGCTTCATTTTTTAAGTTAAACCAACAATATTTGTTTACAGTAAACAATGAACATCTGTATTTTTATAAACTAACATTGACAAAGATGAATACATACTGTAACAAATGTTTTGCTCATTGTTAGTTTCATTAACTAATTTTAACTAATGAACCTTATTGTTTAGTGTTACCAAAAAAGCTGGACATTTTCGCCGTTAAAGCCCAGGAAATATTTTTTATATATATATATATTCAACCAACAATCATAAAACACAAAACAACTCAGGAGTGTGAAAGGAAACATATCAATCTGGTCAAGAAATATTGTAACTGATAAACTGAATAAACAACTCTTAAACATGCTTTAATGTGACAACTTGCCCCAACTTCACATTTATGGAAAATACTTTTGCCCCGCATGTTTAAAATTCTTCTTTACATAGGGAAAATATGCTGACATGAATTTTAGTTTTGATAGAATTCACAAAAAGTATTTCAATATATGTACAAGATGTTTAAAACCAACAACACACATTTGTGTAATTGTAATTTGTCAGACAACTGAATGACTTTGGACTTGAACTTCAGCTCAAGGTCATCCGTCTCTTCACAGAGCAAACATGCTTTCAAAGCTCTTTCATATCACAAAATGAACAAATCAGATTTTAATTTTATGTCTACATTTGAAACATACTTTATAAAAAAGACATTTCAATTCATAATGAAAGCACATTTCTATTAATCATGAAAACGTTACATTTGTATGTTTCTTCATGAAGTTTTAACATGCTTATTTGTTGACTTGCAGTATTGTCTCTCTCTGATGAGACGTCCCGAGGAATGTACGTCTGCATTCCTCCATCCCTTAATCAGGACTATAATGCAGCAGTGGGGTGAAGTGACAGCTGGTGTTGACCTCTGACCCCTGCTGTCTGGAAGCCTGTGCTCACACAGGGGGTCACGGTTCTCTCAGCCCCTGTAGGGAGGGTGGCTGTCTGGGAAAACACATCCAGACAGTCCTAGAGGATAGGGAGGAGAGCGGAGACATGTTTGGGACAATGTGGTACCCATATATCCCAAAGTGTGAGTGAGACGCCCCACCTCAGGCCTCTGACTGGGGCACGGGGGGCCAGACACCAGGAGTGTGATCAGCATACACAAACACACACTGACACGGTATATGGGAAAACAGAGACCTTTATTCATGGCATGATTACTATTGTAAAATTAACGATTAGTTTTGCAAAGCAGTGAGTGTGTTAAAAAAATATTACATCGGACTCTTGTTTTACGCATTTTTGAAAATAATGTAACGATTATTCAATATTCTAATTTGACACAGTTTAAAAATGTACAGCATTCAGGAAAAATACAGATGTTTTAGGAAAGTTTTGTAACAAATTTATCCGCGTATTTTGATGTTAAGATAGAACATTTAAACATTTGAAAAATTATTATTATTCAATTATCTGATTGTTTTGATTTAAATATTTAAAGATATTAAGAAAAATAAATATCTCTAAATTCTTTTTTGAAATATTATTAATATTGTAATCTTATTGTATTATTTGATATTTTTGCATTTATCTACGATATTAGGGCACCCATTTTTAAATTAACGTAATTTTTAAAAATGAATGTTTATCTATTTATCATTTATTAATATTATTAGTAGTAGAAGTATTAAATTATCTGAATTTTTAATTAAAAGTATTTTGATAGTAGGATACATTTAAAAACAAATTAATGTTTTGAAAAATTACTGTAAAAAAATCTATTCATGATTAGTAATAATCACAACATTTTTTTCTTTTGTCAAATCAACTTAAATAATTTATTTAGTTCAGATAACATAATATTTTGACTTTCCGATGAATAAATCAATCTCCTTCATTGTATTAACTCACTTTTTCCATTTCAACGAACTTAAAATTTTAAGGCAACCAGGTTACGTACTTTTTTAAGGCTATTTTAAGGTGTTTTTAATAGGCTATTAAAAATTAAGAAATCTTAGAAGAAATCACACTGTAAAAAAATTATGATTTATTATCATAACGTTTTTTCGTCTGTCAAATCAACTTAGATAATTTATGTGGTTCAGATAACATAATATTTTGAGTTTCTGATTATAAAAATCAATCTCCTTCATTGTATTAACTCAATTTTTCAATTTCAATGAACTTAAAGTTAAGGCAACCAGGTTACTTCATTTTTTAAATTAAACCAACAATATTTTTTTACAGTGGTTTTGCCATTTTTTTATTAAATTTTTTAGACATCTATTATTATCACTAGTGATCTTCTGCATTCTTCTTAGTATTTATAAATTATAGGCATACATTCTTAACTCGCCTATTAGTTGTTCAAAACCCCCCGGAAATTCACCTTCAGCTTGGTTGATTATCTATTAAAAATTCACTAAAAGCATTTTAAGCCAAAAAAATTAAATAATAAATGCAATAATGAATGCAGTATACACATACATAACAAATACAATATTTGGTGAAGATTCACTATAAATGTAATGGCTGCTCTTTATTTTACAGTATGAGTGTGTACTTACCTAAGAAAACACTGTAACTACATGGGTTAAGCAATATTCAAGGGTTATTACCCGGTAAATGTACAGTAATAAGTACAGGACTATAACAAAGTATCTCCTTCCACTAAACCTAATATGGCTGTGGACTATGGGAGTCTTGCCACACATATATTACACAGGCGATGCCCTCAAACGTTAGTGTGTGTGCTGAGATCTCACAGAGCCTGATGAGAAACATGGCCTCACTCCATCTTCAGGTCAGAGGACTCAACACACTCTCACACAGGTGCCGGAGAGCCGAGCGTGCAGTCTCGCGTCAGTCAGACGCTAACAGAGACGTCTCAGACATCTGCAGTGGCATCCTCTTCATTTATCCTGTGAAAGAGACCCTTTGTCACAGAGAGCCATTCAGAAGCCAACCAGCCGCGCTCACCGCACTGAAGCGAGGGCTTTTTTCCCCGGTGGGCTTCCATTCAGGCCAGAGATTCCAACGCTGACCTGAAAGCCACGGCTCCTCCTCCAGGTTGAGGGAACAGCGAGAGGAACGCAGGAGAAGGATTGAGTGGATTGGATTAGGGTTAATCTCTTGTTCCTCACCGCGGTGTGCTGACAGGGCCACTCACCGACCCTTTGAGTCACCGGATACCTGGAGTGTGCGAGGCGCACAGCCGGCGGCGGGTCGCCAATTATGACAGGTGGGAGTGGGGGGAGGGGGGTTCAGAAGGAGGCCATTGTACAAATAAACAAATAAATCGAGCAACGCCTCTGATTATGAAACAATCAAAAGTGTAGATAATAATATTCAGAAATTAATCCTTTTATTCAGCAAGAACGCATTCAAGTGACAGACATTTATAATGTCACAAAAGATTTAGATTTCTAATAAATAAATACTGTTCTTTTGAACTTTCTAGTCAACGTATCATGGTTTTCGCAAAAAATATGAAGCAGCACTGAACTGTTTTCAACATTGATAATAATAATAATAAATGTAGCTTGATCAGCAAATCGGCATATTAGGATGATTACTGAAGGATCATGACTGGAATAATGATGCTGGAAATTGAGTCTGGTTGTGTTGATTGGATGAATGTTATCAGCTGATGCTGATAAATACACAAATATTGACATCAGGCTGGTCGATATACTGGTCCATCACTAGAAACCACAGAAAAAAAATATATAAAAAATATTATATAAAACTAACGCTATTTATTTTACTGAAGAGTTGCATCCTAACATGCATCACTCTTAGAAGAAAAGGTTATATATATATATAGAACCTTAAAAGGTTCTATCAGCGCTACGTATTTGAATCCCCTAAAAGGTTCTATACAGAACCCCTTTTAAGGGTTCAATAATAAGAACCCTTTAGGGTTCTGTGTAACCAGGAAAAAGGTTCTATATGGAACCTTTTGGGTTCATTCATTATCATTTGTTTTGTCCTTTCCGGATTAAATATTTCATATTATTGACAAACATCAAGACCCTAAAATGTATATATAAATGCATGTGAATGATCAAAAAATTCAAGATATGGGGGTTAGAAAATGTATATATTTATTAGGGCTGTGCAAAAGTTAATTGCGATTAATCGCATCCAAAATAAAAGTCTGTTTTACATAATATATTTGAGTGTGCTGTATATAATTATTTTGTATATATAAATACCTATGCATGCATGTATATATTTAAGAATTATTTGCGCTTAATTCTGTATATATATATAAATACATAATCTATATTATATAAATATAAATATTTTATATAGGAATAACACATTTTCTTAAATATATACATGCATGTGTGTGTATTTATATATACAAAATAATTATATACAGCACACACAAATATACTATGTAAACACAGACTTTTATTTTGGATGCGATTAATCGCAATTAACTTTTGCACAGCCCTAATATTTATATAATTTTATGTAGTTAATCAATATCACACGAAGAGTTTTTCTGCTCCAAAAATCAGCATGATTAAATTGTGACAGTTATTAACAGTTTAATAAACAATAATTTAATTTCAACTACAAAATGTTGCAGAATAATGTAATATATGAATGAATAAGTTTGTGCCAAAAGGTTCTTTCTTGTCATTATAGAACCTTTTTTTAGCATAAAAGGTTCTTTGGAGTTGAGTAAAGAACCCCATGCTTCATATATAGAGCCCCAATGAACCCTTTTTTCTAAGAGTGTGGGCCAGCGATCATTAAAAGGTTTTACTGCTGCTTTTCCTGAATGAGATTTACACCAACATCCCATAATACTTACAGAATCCTCAATGAAACTAATTCAAACAAATGGCTCAGACCGAAGACAGGGAAAGACAGTTCGGCGGCTTTGTAAACGTGTTTATGGAGCTGTGTCTGGATTTACAGGATGCTTTATGAGTGTAGAGCACAGAAACACTCATGACCTCACAATCTTACTGGGTTCCTACACATTAGACCAGCAGAAATACAGCGGAAAATATTGGAATCGTACGATTAAAACGTTAAAGGCAAAGTTAAATAAATAACATACACAAATTTCTATAATGATTCTACATCAAGGCACTCCAAAAAGTATTTGGACACTAAGGATATGTTTACACAACAACGATGTCATAAAAATGGAAACGTTTTTCCCTTGCGTTTTCATGTACAGACAACAACGTTGTCAAAACAATCCCTGTTCACACAAATCTGTGAAAACAACTAAATACACTGTATTATTCATGCCAGGCCAGTAGATGGCGATGTCAATTTGTAAAAAGAAACAGGACACGGCTTAACAGTGCGTTCTATTATTGCCAGCGAACCGATTCGGACCTCGGATATGACGTCACGTCCTTCAAGCGTTCTATTATGTTTTGCGTGTCGGAAAAAAAAAAGTACGCCACCCGGAAAGCTGTTGTAATGGTAGCACTTGCCGAGTACCAGGCACTTACATTAAAAAAAAAAATATTATGACTACACCTTATCAAAACGCAGCCAATTGAACTTGAAAATGTTCACTTTATGTTTTTCATGTTAATCTTCTGTTAGCAACGCTAGCAACATTAGTATATTACACTCACAACAACCGATTCCCATACCTACAGGGGACGCAGTAATACGAATGATTACAATTGTCATTTAAAATACCAAAGCGGTTCAAAAACAATGAAAACAATTCATAAAAGTCACACAGGGGGCAGCCATTTTGAATTCCGAAATGGAATTCTTGCTCGGTGTCCTCACAGTTGTCCGACATCCCAGAGGAGAAATCCGAGGAAAGGGGGCGTGTTGCTAAGCAACGTCTGTCAAAAGTCAAAATGATCGCGTTAACATGTTTCCACGAAAACGACAAAAAATGCTGTATTTATAATATCAGGCCAGTAGATGGCGATGTCACTTTGTAAAGAAACACTAAGCACCTATAGACCTTATGCACCAGAGAAACATGGGCGCCGTCATCTTTATTATATTGTCTTTGAACTTCCGGTTTCGCGGTCGCTCTGTATATTTCTATGGCGTCGCTGTCGAGGAGTAATTAGCTGGTGAAGTGGATTTACTTATTGTGAAGTTAACAAAAGTTATCATGAGCATTGTAATGTTTATCATAAGCATTGTAAAGTAGATGTCTTAACAAATATCGACCGGGAAATTTTTTTACGAGCAGTTCATTCGTACCAAAATCGCTGTGAAAATACACACCGTAAGTCAAGACAACGAGCGCGTCGCTAAAATAGGGGCGGGGCTACATAAGGTCTAATATGTTATACACATGTGCAATAAATCACCCTTTTCACAATTTTTCTATTTTGTAGACACGTAGACTATTGCGCTATTGTTTTCAAAAGCAGTTTAATTTGATTTTACAATATCTTTAAATTAATATGTTTATTATATATATATATATAATATAAATTTACATATATTAGTTTACATATATTATTAACTGCAATAAATGACGTTTTAATGTGTGGTTAACACATTTCAGGGCCATAATGCCCACGTTTAATTCCACATGATCCTTTCTAATCTTGGTAAAACATTTATTCGTAATTTTCTGAGCGTCTGTAACGGTCACAGATCATTTACCGGCGTGGAGATTCTCACCAAAGCCTCTCTTCTCACACACACAATGTCCTAACCTTCATTTCTCACAGCTCAACATCAACCCCACCCAGAACTTTCCCACCCTTCAGCTCCACACAGGCTGTCAATCAAAAGACGTGCAATCAGTCATCAGCCGTGAAAAGACCTCGTCCCACTATCCCTTCATTCCCTCCTATAACGCTCCTTTATTCCTTTATCCCAGCGCCTCTGAATGGGCGTGACATATTTTAATCTCCAGCACGCCTCCTCTAAATTCCCGCCGTTGGCCTCGCCGTGTCCGCCATTGGCCGGCTTAATCACCAGAGGCAGACACTGCTGTCTTTTTTAGGGGGCTATAGGATCAATCCCACCCCTCCCTCCCTCGCTCTACCCTTCTCTGCGTCTTCAGGGTCACGGCCCCCCTGAGACCGGGGCCCTTTGAGCCTGGCGAAAAGGATCATGTCATGAATGGAGCTTGATTTAGTTTTAACAGGGTGCTGTGTCCGTCCTTTAAGTGGTAAATGAATATACATTAGCCGCGAAAGGCCTGCAGGGACGAGAGAATGAGAGCAAGGGCTCTGAATGCTGAGAAGGTGGAGAAGGGGTGTGTGAGTGCAAATAGAAAGGAGGGGGTTTCCCGCTTCCCTCTGCAGGGTCCCAAAGCAGTTAATTGGACCGTTTGTTTGTTCCTCACGTCCTTTGACGAGATGGGAGCGAAGATCTAAGTATGTCACATGCTGACTTCCCAGAGAGGGGGGAATTAAAGGCTTGCGTTCATGGACACAGACAGGAAGACAGTTTGATGAAATGTTTTACCGTGTTTGAAACTGTGAAACGACACAAATTTGAACGAGAGTTGTGTAGGGACCAACATCTGGAGAGAGTTGGCGTGCTGGGCATTTGTTAGCTTTTTTCATCAATAACTTATCCTCTTCATTACTTTAAAAACAAAAAAAAAGCTTTCTTTTTTTACTTTATAACTGTATATTTTAATGCAACAATGTAGCTCTTATGCGTCTACAAAGCATTTAAGAATAAACCTTCTGATTAAAACATTTCAAAACAAAAACCAAATTTATTCAATTCTCCAAACTTTTGGATGTTTTTAGGTTTCATTCATTTCAAAAACCAATGTTCCGCATTTAATATAATAAAAACTTTTGAAACATTACTTTTTTAAAAGGTTTTTGGAAGAGGATTATTATGCTCAACCAAGGCTGCATTCATTTAATCAAAAATACAGTAAAAACAGAAGTATTGTTAAATACACTAGGTTGTTTTAACCCAAATTTGGGTCAAATATGGACAAAAACAATGGTTGGGTTAAACATTTCAATTAAAAATACAACCCAATGGCTGGTTTGTCCATATTTGACCCAAATTTGGGTTAAAAAAAAGACCCTGCCCTTTTAGAGTGTATTCTTTTTTACAAATTAAAATAACTTTTATATTTGAATAGATTTTATAATTCATTCCTTTCAGCATCATTACTCCAGTCTTCAGTGTCATGATCCCTCAGAAATCATACTAATTTTCTGATAAATATTTTGAATATAATAATAATAAAAAGGACTAATAATAATATGCTGTTTGAATTTCTAATGTCTTATACTGCATTCCTCTGCCCTTTGACCTCCAACATCCAGATATCTGTTTGGTCTTGTGTTTAATGAGACAAACATGTGGCATCATCACCTCTTTCATCAACCAATCGACCCCAGACAAGCAAAGGTCATGACCTTTCACCCTGATGGGCACCATGAGTGAACAAGTGACATCAAGATGGTCACTGGCCAAAAAGGACCAGAATCAAAGGGTCAAAACAAAGTTTACACAGCAGGACATTCTAGCGCTCAGTGGATGAAACTGTATTTCAACAAGAGCACTTTCTTAGAACAAAACGTACGGGTTCTTGACTCCATTTTAAAGACACTTTATGCCATAAAGGTTCTAAGGAGAAACGATTGAATAATACATTCATATTTAACAGGTTTTTTACATAAAAAAAAAAAAAAAAAAAAAAACAGAAGTGATGAGGCTTTCCAAACGGATGCATGAAAAATTGAGGTGGTGCATCATCTCGCTCTTCAAGTGCCCTGAGAAGCTGGTAGACTGGTATAACATAGGCGGATTAACCATATGGGCAATTACATGGCACCATATGTTTTTCTCTTTTAAGCGATTTATTCTCAAACGTATTTCTAGCAGATATACCCCTTGACCAGAATGTTCAAAATTCCCTGAATGTTTTGTTGAAATTGAATTATTTTTATTAAGTTTTTTTTAAATTTTTTTTGGTGGACTCGTGGTCTATACCACCAGATTCACGCATGAGGCTAAACTAGTATATGAAGTGAAAACGCATTTCAATTTTCAATTGTTTAAATTTAGTTCAGTTATATTTTGCAGCATGCCTTGTTAAAATGTATAACATATCTTGAAGTAAAACAGATGTTTATTAGCCTATATTATGCCGTTCTAAAATGTTTAAGGTTAGGGCCTACACACGTTGCAGCAGGTTATCTATAACATTTGTGTTCACAAGTTATAATTTATCATTTATAGAGTACATTGCAAAAAGTGGGAACCTGATTTTGTAAGATTTTCTTCTACCTGAGCTATCATTGATGTAACCTACTGTTGTCAGAAATTTATTAACTTGAATTACTATTGCAAAATAATACTAACTTGTAAATTTTCACATGAAACACATTTTATTTATTTAATAAATTATTTATTTCTTTGTGGTTATGTAGGTTAGGGCTCAGTAAAGTTGGGTTGACGTCAGAACCCGACGTCAGATTGACTTCAATATCCAACGTATCAAAAGTTACAGAACTCAGCTTTAAAGGGTAACTGTCTTGCCAAAATTGAAACTTGGTTCTTTTTGTTTATCTACCCGAGTCAAAGTTTAGGTAAAAGCATAACTAGAATGTAAACGCCGCTTTTAAGATTTTCCGTATTTTCGTTTTAGGTAAAAATGCCTTTTGAAGGGAGTGCATGGGGCACTTCTATGATGGCAACAAAATTGCTATTTTTAAAACACTACGAAGGCTAACACAACATAAAACTGTGCTCGAAGTATCACCAGGGCCTCTACATTAAATTGATTGTTTGTGTGTACATAAAGTTAGTAAAAAGAAAGGTTTTGTACGACTCACTTTATCAGTCAGTGTTTCCGGTGGCTGGAATTTTGTCAGTCAAAAGTAGTCGACCTCCGAATGCAGATGGAAAGCCCCCAATATAAATTCCATATTCACAAATTCAAAGCTCAAGCTCATGCATAGAGGCTGTGGTGATACTTCGAGCACAGTTAACACAGTTATTTTGACGCTATCATGCTAAAGGCTTTTTTTTTTTTTTTTACCTAAAACGGAAAACTGCACATCTTAAGTGGCGTTTCCATTCTAATATGCTTTTACACGAAATTTTGACTCGGGTAGATACATAAAGAGAGCCTAGGTTCAATTTTGGCACTAGTTAAACACCATTTAAAAATTTATTTGTGCAGCCAGAGAATGTCTAGAATCGGACGCATGTAAATGTCTGAGTGTTAACACATTTCAAAACCACCTACAAATGTGCTTTGAATCAGATTTCTTCTTCTTCTTCTTCAAAAAAAAAAAAAAGTTTCTGGTATTAGACAGTTAGTTTATTTATTTTTTTACAATAAAGATAACACACTGAAAGATGTTACATTATTAGAGACAAGACAAACCATTTAGGAATATTTACATAGGCCTACTGCACATTGTTGCCACTGTTTGGTCAAATTTGTTAAAGCATTAAGAGAAAATGACAAACATTTGATTTAGAGATGTTATGCAGGCATGCTGATTGACATGGACATGAAAATGATTGGGTCTATAAATAAAAGATTATAGATTTTATTTGTGACACCAACAATTTTAGGACCAACATTTTTAGAATCTTATAAAATCATAATGACCAAAAATGCTTGAATAACAATGCTTAAATGAACAACTGTAAAATTAATTTCATTAAAAATGTAACAGCTTGGAGGTTTAGAGGTTGTGGGTTTTTTGGTCACATTTTCTCTGAACACATTCACAGGAAAGTCACTTTAATCTAGAATCATTCCCTTTTTTTAAATGTATTTTTCATTTTATAATTCTGATTAATCTGTTAATCTTTTTGATATGCAAATATGTTAAGTAGTTATTTGGATCTGCAAATTTGATCAAAATAAAAGCATTCTGTTTCATAGAGATGTTGTGGATCTGTGCTTTATGGCTTCTTTCTAATGTTTGGCCGGTAGTGAATCTTGCTGTCTTCAGGGAAAGCAGCAGGAACGCAGATGTTTGTCCCAGTGACACGGATCTGACTTCATGTGTTAGTGCTGCTCCACGAAGTTTGTCTCTGTCCTGTATGAGAAACTGTGTTACTTTCAGCTTTCTGTTTGGTTTTGCTGGTCCGAAACTAAACGCGGTCATCAAGCGCCACCTTGTGGTGGAGAGATCACATGATCTGAGATGGCAGCATAGAAATACTATGCATCAACGTTCTCTTTCAATCTTTCTTTTAATAAAATAAATGTAACTTATATTTGAATAATAATATGAATTATTATTATTCATTTTATTATGATAAAGATAACTAATTTATGTATTAATTCACTGTGCATTTTCAGTTCAATGGCTGTTAGTATGCCTAGCATTTTCATAATTAAGCTTTAAACAATTGTTACATTTAAATTATTACAATTTTTAGTGTAAAAATGTCCCTAAAAGTGCAAAAAGCATCCTGAACTTTAACCAATGCCTCTATTGACATTCTAAGCCCTCATGTATAGAGGATATTTTATGTATGACAAGAAATTGTAATAGGATAGGATTAGATAAAATGTTACTCTAGAATTCACATAAACCACTAACTGAAGTAAAAGTAAATGAAGACATGCCCCATTTTAAAGTTGGGCTCACAGTTTTATTTCTGTACTCACGTGTTTGCATGTTTGTTGGGGATCATGTGGTTGTTGTAGGTTACGATGGGAGGAATGCTTTCTTCATCCTCTGGAACCTGCAACGAAGTGTAAAGAAAGAAATATATATTTATATATTACACAAATTATAAAATGTGTGTATCTATTATATATATTTATACACACACACTTTAATAATTAAATAATAAAAGTAAGTTAACTGTTCTCTGATGTCAGTTAATGGTCATATGACATGCAGGTAAACAATTTTTTAAAAAGTTTTATTTTGATTTATTACAAATTGTAGTCGGTTAATGATTCCAAATTACATGACAGAAATTCATATATAGTAATGTAATCCATTACATTACATTTCTGATTGCTTTTTGATTACTTTTGACCCAACTCATTGATCACATTGATTTGTAGAGTATAATCTTGTACTATGTTGATATAAAAATTTAAAGAGAAAGGAAATATTGCATTCTTTGTTATCAACAACCAGAAGTAACGATTTTGTGATGGAACTGCAGGTGATTTGTGAGTTTAATGAAAAGCTATCAACTAATTAATAAGCTAAGCTAATTGCTAAGTAATTCAATTAAAAATGTAAATAATTTTTAAAGAACTTAATTGTATTATTATTGACTTGATTGTATTGTTCACAGAAATTCATGTTTAAAAGCACTCACTAAGTGATAATAATAATTCAAATTAATGAAAATAATTACATGTTCTTAGTTGATATATATATATATATATATATATATACACAGTATATATATTATACATATTTATATATACATACACAGATAGATAGATTTATGCTATGTTTATTTTCATGTTAAATATTTTACAATTTTCTTTTAATTTCTTTTATTGTATAGTGTTATTATTAATGCTTTAGATAAAGATTTTCGCCATGCCAATAAAGCAATTTAATCTTGAATCGACCGAGAGAGACACAGAGGTCTTGTAAAATGTCTCTGTAAATATTTAAAAGAAACATTTAAATAAATAAAAAAAGTTTAATAAAAAAAAAAAAAAAAACACTTTCGTCTGACCTCCCAATAGATCTCGTCCTCAAAGCAGTTTTCATCGGCAGGATCCCCCCAGATGGGCAGCTTCAGAACCAGGCCTGTTGGTGGAACAATACAGCGACGTCAACATGATAAATGTGACATTTCCATTACAAACTGAAATCTAATACGCCGGTCCATTCACGTTAGCTGAAGATCAGGTGTGTTTGTAGACTGACTACCAAAATGTCATCGTACACTGTCCTCTCTAGTTTTAATGTTACCAGCACCACACCTGTGCCACGACAACAAACCATTGCAACAAAAGCCCTTCAGATTCGCAAGCTTTTCAAAAGCATAGTATTGTACAGTATGCACTGAAAATAGATTCATCTCTCTAAAGACTCTTACCAACTAATATACCGCCTCCGATTCCAAAACACAAGGCCACGCAGAGTCCGGCTGCCTGGTATCCTCCCTGGACAGTGGGCACCCGCTTCGCAATAGCTCCCGTAAAGTCAAATGTGTTTTCCAACCTGAAATGGACAAATATTCCAGTGAACTAACTGGCCACAATATAATCATTTTTTTAAATAAAACTACTTCTAATAATACATTATTAATATTAACATTATTATTATTTAATATGATTAAAAAAAGACTAGTACTGCTACTACTAATAATAATTGTTCTTGTATATTATCCAACTATAAATCAATAGCATTAATATTAGTATTCAATATTAATATGTTATTTAATTATAATACATACCATTATTGATACGAAGTACTATTTTTAATATCATTGTTGATATTTAATTATAATAAACATTATTCATAGTAAATACTATTAAGAAAATAAGTATTATTATTAAAGGTTATTGTTCTAATTCTAATGCAATCTGAAAATGATATCTTACATGAAATACATATATTGTATTTTTTATTTATTTATTATTATTATTTACTGACCCTAAATCTCCATAAACGGTGCTGGTGGCGGCAGCGGCAGAGATGGCGCCCACGATTCCTCCAATGACCCCTGGCATAGCGTGCAGGTTATGGATCCCACACGTGTCCTGAATCTTCAGCTTCTCCTCCAAGAACGGCTGAGGAAAAGAGACAAATGAGAGATTTATGCAACCATAACGGATAGTTCGCCCAAAAATTTTAATTCGGTCATCATTTACTCATCGTCAAGTTGTTCCAAACCTGTATGAATTTCATTCTTCTGCTGAACAGAAAAGATCATACAGTATTTTGAAGAATGTCGGTGACCAAACAGTTGACAGTAGCTATTGACTTTCATAATATTTCTATGGGTGTCTATGGCTACCATCAACTGTTTGGTCAACAACAATCTTCAAAAAAAATCTTCTTTTGTGTTCAGCAGAAGAAAGAAATTCATACAGGTTTGGAACAACCAAGTATCCCTATAACCAAAGACAAAGCTTTTACTGTCAAAGTGTTCTTGATTGAATGAATCCAGGTAAACACTTGAAAAAACACAGATGGTTTAAAGTAAATAAGAAATAACTGGAACAATTCATCTTGACAGGTAAGACTCACCGAAATAAAAATGTAACCCATGGTGGAAATAATGCCACAGAAGAAACCCACAATCAAAGAACCGTATGGCATGAGCATAAACTCGGCTGCTGTTCCCACGGCAACTCCGCCTGCCAGCGTGGAATTCTGGATGTGAACCTGGAAGCGGAAAAAAAAACATGACATTTAACCTCTAGCAGGACTTGGGTTCAAATTCACATATGCACAGTGCTCAAAGTGGGGGGAAACCATCCAAGAAGTGTTGGTGCACAGTACGTGTACACACTGCATATGCAATACTGACTGGACAATCACAGAAATGTATTGGTCAACCACCATTGATATTCCAAGACTTCTTGTTATCCTGTCTAGCTCGTTTGGCCCAGTGTTTGGGAGTTCTTGATGTTGGTTGTTCGGTCCCCGTCCCCGAGTTTGTAAAGTTTAAAGTTTAGTTACTAAAGTGGTCTGCACTTGGATCCTGCTTCCTCCCTTACTTCAACCAATTCATGACAATGATACACACCTCGCGAGACAGTACACAGATATTTTGATACAGATATTTTAACACCATATTTAAATCTTCAATGACAAAACAGTCCTTTATTCGACTGAAAGACGTCACAAACTACCCTACGGCTGTCGAACATCATTTTTGGTAACTGGTCGATTATTTCACCGATTAATTGGACCATTTTTGTTACGATAAAATTAGCTTTCAAATGACTAAAAATGCATGTGTAACCAATAATAATTGGTTCAAATAAAGTATCATAAGCAATTAATATCATGGTTTTATTGAACAACACTATTAAAATGCATAATGTAAAATACTTACGTACATTACATATTATAACAAATGCCCATTTGTGCCGCCTTAGAAAAGGTCTAATAATGCGTCTAATAAAGAAAAAAAAGGTCTAATAAAGGTCTAATAATAATGTTTGCCGGTTCCACTTCTGGTATTTTGCCGTTTAAACTCGAATCGTGTCACTTTAGTTCTTCTTTCGGAGAATGAATTATCATATGACGTAAAAGACACTGTGACACCACAAACTCACTCGTGCTGATATCTGAAAATCACATTTCGAAAATTTATTTCATAAAATAAAAAAAGAAATTGAATTGAATCGACTTTAATTGAATTTTTCTTTGATTTTTTAGATCTTCTTTAAGTCGTATCTTACGCATAAGTGAATCAGGTCTACCAAAAAAAATATATATATAATAATAATAAATGATGGTCACCATGTCTAGTTTGCCAGTTTTCTCGAACAGGCTGGAGATTGCGACTGTCGTGAGGACGGTTGAGGCCAAGGCAAGGTATGTGTTGATGGCAGCTCTGTGCTGACCGTCTCCATGGTCAGCAATGGCAGAGTTGAAACTTGGCCAGAACATCCACAGGAAGAGGGTTCCTGCACAAAACACCAGAATGATAATGTAAACGCTGTCTGAGCCTTCAATAAACCGCTTTAGTTTAAGCTACACAGAATAACTGGTAGTCCCTCTAAAATGCTTCATGTTGAATCCTAAAATATAATGCAAGCTTAAACTCAACAAGACTCTTACCAATCATGGCGAACACGTCCGAGTGGTAGACGGACCCGTTCATATGTTTGCTCTTCTCCAAATCAGGTCGATACAAAACCCATGAAATGGACAGACCATAATAAGCTCCAAAAGTGTGGATCACCATGGAGCCGCCAGCGTCTTTGGCCTAACAGGGATTGAATCATTGATCAATATAATATATTAATGTGTCGTGTCACAATATGTCCAACATGCAACACTATGCATCATGTATAGTGACTTTGTAATGTGTATAGTTCACCCAAAATTACATTTCTGTGAGGAAGAAAATCAAGTTTAATGTTTAATCACGTTTTAGTGTCAGTACAACATTAAACCACCATATATAAAGTTAAATGTAATGTATAATAATGCAATGGGGGAATATTTGTGGGTCATGATAATGACAAATGTAATGTTACCAGTAAAAAGCCTGGCCTATACATTATTTTAAATACGTCTAGTTGTGAAATAGTGGAAGCATATTCATCTAAAATACAATGTAATTCTGTGTTTTCAGCTTCAGAATCATGAATATTTTTATTCTGGTGTCACCATTGTCCTGTATGTTGGGTTTTTCCATCAAAGTTCAAGCCTATTCATTTACACCAACAATGTAATAGCAAATAACAGTACATTTTTGTTAAAAGTGCTCTAAGCGATGTCGGGTGACGTGACTTGTTCTTGTTGAGGTTTAAAGTATTTTCAAACAAGACGGAGGCTAGATAGACCCTCCCTCCTCCTCATCCGCACACTGACCCCCCAAACCCCACCCCCAGGGCCTTCTTGTCAGTTATTGGCTGGAACAGTTTGTTACGTTTGGTGGAGCGGGTTGCCGCAGTTTGTTTTTGTTGCCATTTGTGGAGCGTGGGTTGTCTGCATAGACCGCGTTTTTTTACATAGTGTTTAGGGGACAGGCAGCTAGCGGATAGTGAGGAGATGTTTGCTGCATGTGACAAAAAATGTTTGAGCCTAAAAAAACATGCGACATCGCTTAAAGCACCTTTTACCATTTACAATCACTGTAGTGTTCATGTGCGATACTCCAAGACGTGGTAAAATGTTAAAGGGTTAGTTCACCCAAAAATGAAAATTCTGTCAGTATTTACTCACCCTCATGTTGTTCCAACCCCGTAAGACCTTCGTTCATCTTCGGTACATGAATTAAGATATTTTTTGATGAAATCTGAGAGCTGGATCTCTCCTCCATACTAGTCCATAGGCTTTTTGAGAGATTGAAATTTGCCGGCCTCGAAAAGTTATTAAAGACATCGTTAAAATAGTTGCTCAATCTTAACTTTATAAATCAACGAGAACACTTTTTGTGCCTAAAAAACAAACATAAATAACGACTTTATTTCACTATTAATTTCCTTCTCTGTGGGCCTCTAGTCAATTAACGTAGTGTGATAGCGTAGAGATACGTCACACGCTGGCTCACTATTGGCCTCACTATGGTCACGACGCTGCGTGATGCGTGTGACGTACAATAACAGAAGCTTACACTATTAAACTAGTAACCTGACTCGAGGCAGAGAGAGAAGTAAATGAATAGTTGAAATAAAATCATTGTTTTTGTTGTTTTTTTGCGCACAATAAGTATTCTCGTCATTTGGTAAAGTTAAGATTGAGCCACTGTAGTCACTTGGACTATTTTAACGATGTCTTTAATAACTTTTCGAGGCCAGCAAGTTTCAATCCCTCAAGAAGCCTATGGACTAGTATGCAGGAGTGATCCAGCTCTCAGATTTCATCAAAAATATCTTAATTCGTGTTCCGAACATGAACGAAGGTCTTACGGGGTTGGAACAACATGCGGGTGAGTAAATACTGACAGAATTTTCATTTTTAGGTGAACTAACCCTTTAACATTTTACCACGTCTTGGAGTGTCGCACATGAACACTACAGTGATTGTAAATGTATAAAACACTTGAATAATATATTAGGTGAAGATTATCTTTGATACACTAGCGATCAGACTCACACGAAGGACGCTCAGGATGATGTTCTCTTCCACAGCGAACACCGTGACCCCAAACAGGGTCATCACCAACAGCTGCACGGGACTGACCTTCCCCAGCACGGCCCCGTAGGCGATCAGACACCCCGCCACACAGAAATCTGCATTGATCAAGCTGAGCACAGGGGACATCGCTTCAATGAAACATTTCTCCCTGAACTTACATTACCCTTGATTTCAGTCAACTTGAAGCCATCCAATTCAGTGTGAAGTGTTAAATGACCATAAATGTGGCATTTTTATAACTTTTTCATGTCCATACATAGTAGCAAACGATGCTGATTAC
This sequence comes from Pimephales promelas, assembly GCF_988280905.1. NCBI lineage: Eukaryota > Metazoa > Chordata > Actinopteri > Cypriniformes > Leuciscidae > Pimephales > Pimephales promelas. The sequence continues at coordinate 13,112,679 of NC_142793.1, forward strand.
AAAATAAACAGTGGTGCCTGCATCTGCATAATAGGATCTTTCACTTTCCAGTTTGGTCAGGCTGTTTTTCTAATTACTGTTTAAAAGCAAAACAAAAAGAGAAGTGACACCACCTGCAAACTGGTTTGTCTGTATAGTGTCTTTCTAAGTTCACATGCAAAAACGGAGGCTTTTCTAAATAAATCCTCAAACAAATCGGCTAATTCTGATGCAGAGATTTAGATATCAGTATTAATTAGAAGTATAAATGTCTCTGGTTTTAAATACACATTTTTTGCCCCCCTTGGCAACTGCAATAACTCATAAAAGAGAACATACTTTTCTATCCCGATCTTGATCTTTCCATCAGCTGGGTCCAGAGAGTGGAACCAGCCTTGCATCAGAAGAGCCCACTGGATGCCGAAAGCCGCAATCAGGAAGTTGAATCCGACGGCGCCAAAGCTATAGCGCTTCAGGAAGGTCATGAGGAACCCAAAGCCCACGAAGATCATGACATGAACATCCTGGAAACCTGCAGGAAATGTAAACTAAATATTTCCAATTCAGTCAATCAAAATCATAGCGAGGATCAGAAGAAATCGGTCAAATAGAAACAGGTGTTTGTTTCATATTCAGAATTGGAAAAACCAAGAATGTTTGAAAAACATCTGAATATTTGGTCTATGGTGATTAGGTCCATTAAAGCTACACTGTGTGATTTTTACCCCCATCTAGCGGTGAAAAAGTATATGACCATCCAGTGAATATTAGTTTCTGTTCCTCTCAATTCCGATTTCGTTTTAACTCCTACGGTGGCCAACGTAGTCCAAGATTAACATGGCTTCCAGTTCGACCTCGTCCATGAGTGTTAACTCAAACGTAAACGCGAAAGGCGAAGCTTGAATTAACGGGTATGTCCCTCTTTGGCTAATGTACTTTCAAGATGGAGGGGCAACATGGCGACCGACATTAGAACCCCTTACCCGTATGTATTTTCAATGGCATATTATACACTCACGAGAATACTTTATTACTTGAACGAAGTAAATATACATTAATGAGCACATATTTTTGAAGGAACTAAGTGTTTTTAGCTAAGAATAAACTAAAAGAGTTACACAGTGTAGCTTTATTTTTTTTTTCTATGTATTTTTGGGGACTGTGTGTTTTATGCCTTGTGGTAATGTTGCGTGTTGTGCCTTGTGTTTTTTCTGCTGGCTGTACAAATAATTGCCCTCCGGGGACAATAAAGTAACCTTAACCTTAACCTTAACCTTTAAGATGGATGTCCGACATCATTACTTCAGTATTCAGGGTCACATGATCCTTCAGAAATCATTCTAATATGCTAATTTGCGGCTCAAGAAACATTTGTTATAGACGTTTAAACCAGTTAATATTTTTGTGGAGACCGACATTTTTTTCAGTCTTCTTTCAATAATTCAAAAGAACAGCATTTATTGTAAATATGTATTCGATTTGTTTTGTAAGAAACGGTGTTCACGGTTACGTTTGATCAATTTAATTCATTGCTGAATTAAAGTATTAATTAGAAAAAAAAACTCTTACGGACCTCAAAGTTTTCAATGGTGGTGTTGTGTGTAAAATATTACTGTGCGAGAAAATACCTTTATATTCAGAAACATTATCTCAATTACAATATAAACTATTTTTATTTAATAGTATATAATTTTAGGTTACCATCATAAACTTCACATCCAACTTTAGAAAGCTAAATGAAATTGTAATACTAACCAAATTTATGAACAAGTATGATGTTAAAACATTTAAGTATCTTAATTCACCCTCAGAGAACTACAGACAATGGTGTTTTAGCAAGTCACAAACTGTAATCTGAGCCTTTTGGTGACATAACTGAGGTCAAAACAGCAGCTAATTCGACTAAAATGTAGCAGAGATGAAAAGTAATAAGACTTCAGTTTCTCAGAACAGGACCAGGCTGGGCTGGTTACTGGGAAAATGTTCTGGTAGAAATGCATTACAAGGACATCTCGATGCTCGTAACGCCACAGAAAACTGCTAATGTAAACAGACAGTGGCTGTGGTTTCTGAACAAGCCCTTATTTCCACAGAGAAAAAGAGCCGGCTGGCAATCGTAACCGTGAAATCTCTCCCAGAAACTGATAACACTTCTTGCTAATTTAGCAAGGTTGTCCTTTCATTCTAGCCTGATATGAAGCGTCACCTTGAAAACCTTGTCAACCGATGAGGCAGGAGATGCAAAACTCTAGGTTTTAGGTTGGTATAAAAACAACAACAAAGACAAACAGAACTCCAACAGTAAAAGCTGCCTGCCTGGATATATTACAAGTCTTGCTAAGTTGTACACAGTACACAAAAGACATTTTCTGTGCCAAGTAGCTCATTCGGATGTAGTGGGTGTGAACAAACCCTTTTATTCATCTTCAGGACACAAATGAAGATCTTTTTGATGAAAATTGAGAGCTTTTGGTCCTCCATTAAGAGCTACACAACTGACACTTTGATGCTTCATAGGGTTCATAAGGAGATCGTAAAAGTAATCATATGAATGAATTGAGCGGTTTAGTCCACATTTTCTGATGAGACTCGATCGCATTAGTTTATATGATGAACAGATTTAATTTAGGATTTTATTCACATCTAAAATTTCATCAACACACACATCAGTTGTGGTAAACGGAAGCTCAAACATCGCTTGACATGAGAACCAATGAGGTTCATTCTCGTGTTACACATCACGTTTGAGCTTCTACGAGAACCAATGAGGTTCATTCTCGTGTTTCGCATCACGTTTGAGCTTCTGCGAGAACCAATGAGGTTCATTCTTGTGTTACACATCACGTTTGAGCTTCTGCGAGAACCAATGAGGTTCATTCTTGTGTTACACATCACGTTTGAGCTTCTGCGAGAACCAATGAGGTTCATTCTTGTGTTACACATCACATTTGAGCTTCTACGAGAACCAATGAGGTTCATTCTCGTGTTACGCATCACGTTTGAGCTTCTGCGAGAACCAATGAGGTTCATTCTTGTGTTACGCATCACGTTTGAGCTTCTACGAGAACCAATGAGGTTCATTCTCGTGTTACGCATCACATTTGAGCTTCTGCGAGAACCAATGAGGTTCATTCTTGTGTTACACATCACGTTTGAGCTTCTGCGAGAACCAATGAGGTTCATTCTTGTGTTACACATCACGTTTGAGCTTCTACGAGAACCAATGAGGTTCATTCTCGTGTTACGCATCACATTTGAGCTTCTGCGAGAACCAATGAGGTTCATTCTTGTGTTACACATCACGTTTGAGCTTCTACGAGAACCAATGAGGTTCATTCTCGTGTTACGCATCACATTTGAGCTTCTGCGAGAACCAATGAGGTTCATTCTTGTGTTACACATCACGTTTGAGCTTCTACGAGAACCAATGAGGTTCATTCTCGTGTTACGCATCACATTTGAGCTTCTGCGAGAACCAATGAGGTTCATTCTTGTGTTACACATCACGTTTGAGCTTCTACGAGAACCAATGAGGTTCATTCTCGTGTTACACATCACGTTTGAGCTTCTACGAGAACCAATGAGGTTCATTCTCGTGTTACACATCACGTTTGAGCTTCTACGAGAACCAATGAGGTTCATTCTCGTGTTACACATCACGTTTGAGCTTCGACGAGAACCAATGAGGTTCATTCTCGTGTTACACATCACGTTTGAGCTTCTACGAGAACCAATGAGGTTCATTCTCGTGTTACACATCACGTTTGAGCTTCTACGAGAACCAATAAGGTTCATTCTCGTGTTACACATCACGTTTGAGCTTCTACGAGAACCAATGAGGTTCATTCTCGTGTTACACATCACGTTTGAGCTTCTACGAGAACCAATGAGGTTCATTCTCGTGTTACACATCACGTTTGAGCTTCTACGAGAACCAATGAGGTTCATTCTCGTGTTACACATCACGTTTGAGCTTCGGCGAGAACCAATGAGGTTCATTCTCGTGTTACACATCACGTTTGAGCTTCGACGAGAACCAATGAGGTTCATTTTCGCACATCAAGCAGGTTCGGTTGAGCTTCTGTTTATGTTTGCTGATTAATATTTATATGTATAAAAAAGCCTAACTTGAATTGGTTCATCATATAAAAGTTAAAGAAAACTTGGACTAAACCACTAGGTTAATATGGATTAGAACTTTCAGCTGGTTCAAAAAGTTCATATAGGCCAGCCTAAACATTTGAAGCTTCAAAGTGGAAATTGTGTTCTAGAGGTGGTGACGGCGCAGTGGATAAGACACATGCCTTTGGTGTGAGTGACTCGGGTTCGAATCCACTGTGAGACACCAATGGGTCCCTGAGCAAGACACTTAACCCCTAGTTGCTCCAGAGGCATGAGACCTCTGACATATATAGCAACTATAAGTTGCTTTGGATAAAAGCGTCAGCTAAATGAATAAATGTAAATGTAATGTAACAAGATTCTAACAGGTTTTGAGAGAGATGAGAGAATAATTAATGACAGAATTTTCATTTTTGGAATAACTATCCCTTTAAGTGGTATAAAATCTCACACAGCAAACATGAATTTAAGCTGATCATCATCACTCTTGTGTTTATACCAAGCACTCCACCTTGCTCTATCAGTAAACATTTTCATAACCGGTCTGAAAGTGGACTATAGAAGATGAACTCCAAAAGACTTCACACCTCAGCCAAAACAAAACAATGTCATCCAATGACATCTGATCAGTCCGCAAACAATAGTTTGTGTCCGAGTTCATACACCACCTGTCATCCAACACTTAAAACGTAAATAGTTGGAGAACAGTGGGTAGTCTGACCAGAAGACTAAAAAAATTCAACCACACCTTCAAAGATTCAAAAGATGACAATGGATACTGATCCTTACATAATCAAAGAGCATATAAAACCCTCTACCTCCCCCAGTACCAAAGTCCCATGAGCATATAAGGAGGTGCATGTTTTCAAGAGAAAAGCTTACAGATGAAGCAACTGATAAACATTAATACCACAATCAATGAACAGTGATGCATTTGTTGGATTATTAAGAAAGGACAGACAGATGCATAATATTATAAGACACCACGACATTAACCAACAAATATAAAATAGAAGTTAATAATTTAGTAGGTATATATACACATTTTTGTTATTGTTGATATATCATAGATTGATCCATTAAATGATGCACTTACTTGGATATCTGTAGTAGAAGTCATTCTCAATATCACTTGTTATATTGTTCTCCTTTCTGATGTCAACCCAGTGCGTGTCTGACTCCTCATTATACCGCACAAATACCCCAAAGAGAATAATCATAGACAACTGCCAGACGAAACACACGGCGGGTAAACTGAACTTGATGTTAGTGTTCTTTGGCCGGTCGCACATGTTCCCAGTGCAGTTCCCCATGTCTGCAGATTGTCCCAGTCCTGAGAACTGGGGATGTTGTTAAGAGACGTGGACGCGCATTACTGTCACTTTTAAACGGTGGAAGCGGGAGGTGTGTCTGCATCTCCAATACTCCCCCCCTTCCCCAGAAAAGAAAACAAACATTTGCTAGAAATGTCTATTGCTAAGTCGTACAACATGTTGCTTTTTGAAGATGCTTTCGAGTTGATTTTTAAAGCTCCTGTTTTGTTGCAGGGGAATTTTTCTGATGTGTATTCGGATATTTCGGGCTAAAACTGTTAATTGATTGCACTGACCCCATACTACGCCATTAAACACTAATTTGCGCGCGAAATTATTTGGCTACATTGTAAATAAACCGCTAGTTTGCTACTTTTCCTGAATTCCTTAGCCTATATACTCAGGTTTCACAAGACGTTTTCAAAGCATTCTTTTATTCATTTTTGAAAAGATACAAATCACGTGATTTGTTGCTATTAACCTTAGTCGAGTTCAGATATGTAAAAATAGCCTCATTTATTGCTTTAAGATGTTACACAATATGGGTATGATTATTTTATATGCAGGATTATAGACATTTGCCAGCAACACATCTTATAAGTTAAGTTTGACTCATCTAACTTAAAATTAACCCCACCCCCCCCCCCCCCTCCCCATTTATTTAGGGTAAATTTGCAACTGTTTTTTTGTTAATAGAAAAAGAATGCCATTTTGTCTATCTTTGATGCAAATTTAAAATGCTTGCTTGGAAATACAGTCGAACAGGCTATCAGCTGTCAAACTTCCCAGCATACATTTTGAAGTTTAATGACCGTTGAGAAGTCAATGGGATTTTTGAATGGGTTTATGCTAAATCGCCTGAAATAAAGTCTGTGGTGAACAAAGCCTCTAATTATATTCACGTTTTGAACCTGCTTGTGTTTTTTAAACTTTATTGTGTCTGTTTGTGTTTTTAAAAAAACTTTATACAGGCTTCAAAATGTATAAATTTTGGATTCACTTGTAAAGATTATCTTGACAAAACGTGTAGCCCTCACTGCCAACACTGCCACCCCAATATAAAGACTCTAAAAATAGAATGTGTTGACTGTTCCTGTACTTTTGCTATGTTCTGGATTGATTAATGGCTGCTTAACCTTATTTTATATTAACCATGCTTAACCATATTATGAGAAAATGCCATTATAACAGAATTTACAGCACTGTGGCTGTTTAACAACTGGAAGACATTTCAAATGTAGCAAATATTCACAATAAGATGTGCAAAATTATAACTCTCTTTTTTGCTTTAGTCCACAAATAATGTTGATGAACACGTGATTAAACAGTTTTATAGACGTCCAGGTTTGACCAGACTGATTTTGGAACTTTTTAGAACTTTTTTTCATTTGTCAAGTTCAGATGTGTAAAAATAGCCTCATTTATTGCCTTTCACGATGTTACACAATGTAGGTGTGATTATTTTATATGCAGGATTATATATAGCCTACACATACATTTGCCAGCAACACATCTTATAAACATTCAGAAGAACTAAAAAAAAAAAGAAACCCGTTTAGATGTCCATGGGCGCGCAGAAAAGACGTGGAATTCACGGCCAGATGAGTCGAAGACGTCAGTTCAACTTTCATTTTGGAATTATTTTTCAATCATGACGGGATGTGTTGGATCTTTTCAATGGTCATTAATCCTCAAAATGTTTGCTGGGAATTACCCCTATTTGAAGAGCATTTTTAAACTTTCACCAGTTTCATCATTGGCATATAATACAGTGATTTGTGCAACGCTCACATATGTTACAGTTAATCTTGGTAAGCTTTTCTTTCTCCAGGCATTGACTCAGTGGATGTGTTTTTGACATCAGGATTGAACTTGTTAATGATTGATCTGACAGAATTTGTGCTTGTATGCATGAATGAGACCATTAGTTTTCAATGTTTCCACTTGTAATATATTGTGAAGATTGAGATCTTTGACATGGTAAAGGAGTATTTCCAGAGGCTCAGAATATTTTTAGAAATGGGACACCTTAAAACTCCTGCTTAAACGGATCATTTCCTGTCTCCATTGGGTATTTGACATTGTCCCAAATGGCTCACTTAAAGTGTACTTGTGGTCTTACGAAGGTTGTCCCATTTGTTCTGACAGGCTATTTGCATTACTTCACCAAAGTATGGAACTAGGAGGAGGCCAAGCAAGGTCTTACGATGCCATACTTCATGGGTTCCTAAGGCAGAGTTTATAGAGTGCAACATTGCTTGCCCGCTTTTCTCAGTGGGATTGGTTCCGGAATTATTTTTTTGATTTGTTTAAAAAAAAAGGGAGAGGGTGCTTCATGGGAGAAGGCAGAGCTAAAGAGATCTTTTGACTCTCTGATTGGAGGAATTTTTTCTTCATTTGCCTTGGGTCTTGCGGTCTCCAGCTCCACCTTGACAAGGGGACAAGCCGTCAACCAGTCGGCTCGTCGACCAGTCGGCTCCACCGGGCTTCCTCGTTCCTTGGGCTTCCTTCTACCTGCGCCATGGACTCCGCCTCATTCCTCTGGGACCCTGGCTCCACCTCGGATGTTTGACGCTGCGGCTGCGTGTCTCATGGTCTCATTGGCTCTTCGGGTCTCCACTTCCATCAGGTCTCAGTCTGTCACCCCTCGAGAATCCTCCCTCCTTCGATCCGCCATGGTCTTCCATCCTGCTCTCTCCCTCCCTCCCTCCTTAGTTGGACCCTTACGCTGCCAGGGCATGCTTTTCCGGCAGGAGGGAAGGGGGATGCGTCCGGGTTATGTTCATACTTGTTTCTTGTTCTGTTCGCTACTTAGTTCTACCAGATAGACTCGTGAGATAAAATGATGTAACAAAGCATCCATTTATTGACAGCCCAGCAGGCAATTATTTGCAAAGTTCTTTGGCGTAGGCCCCCGCTATAGATCGTAATCCGAGGGTAGCGGATCAGCATTTCCTGCCTGAAGACGAAGGCAGGGGCGCAGCCGACCCCCCAGGGAAGTATAGACGGGACCATCCTGGTGGTGGTGGGGAGGGTGGAGGTTGTTGTCGCGTCGGCATCTGCGAACTGAAATATGTGTAAGTACCGATCTTTTAAACGACAAGAATAAGAACGTGACTGGATAACCTGAAGGTAACACATGACGCGGTAATTAAGTCTTCCTGGTAGCTTTCATTTCCCTTAGTTGCTAATTACGTTCACCTGTTGTTCGTTCAGTTACCTCATCACTCCCTGTGCATTTAAGCCCTTAGTTTCCTCTGTTCGTTGCACCATGTTGTTTTTTTTGTTGGTTGTAAGTTTCTTGCGTGTTCCCTTTGTATTTTGTTTATTAAGGACTGTTTTGAATTCTCCATTACTGTGCCCTATATAACAGACACTCAGCATGACAACAGCATCATGGGTAATGTAGTTTTTGACCACAAATTCTACTGTTAAAAAAAGTAATGCAGGCTGATATCTTCAACAGAAGCAAATACCTTAGATTAACAACAGAGGTCTGTCTTTAACACTTTAGAAGTTTACTTTAAAAATAGATATTCCTATGAAGAAAATGAATCTAGTTTTTACTTCCGGAACCTGACTGTTGCACTCTATCCCACAAACTGGACTCGATATGCTTCAGGGAATTGCCATAGCCACTAAAACCTGCCTAGACATTGACCTGTTTAAGTTCCTGTTAGATCCAGACAGTTTATTTTGAAGTTGTGCTGGAGGGTTTAAACGTTTCATGTGTAATGTAAATGTTATCCGTTGCGCTCTGCTAACGTTCTTCTGTCTGCAGGCGTCACTCAGCACTCTTTGAGCGCTGAATAATATTTGTTACTGATTCATGGAGTATGTGGCTATATGCATGCGGTTCATGCATACTCGTTTAAGTCTCAAGGGTCACTACATTGTGGGCTTCTATATTGTGTTTTTCTTCTAAGATTTGTTTCACTTATGTAATGCATTGTACCAATTAAAGAGATTGGCCGTTTTAATTGGTGGGTTTGAGTGGAATTTTATGGTTTTACTGATTGGACAAATGATACATAAGCATGTCCTCTGTTTAGGTGTTACGAGGGGCCATCAAACCCTTATTTGCACCTTGAATGTTTAGTCATCACTGTTTTATTGATTGATGCTGAACGTACTTGAAATCAAGTCAGGGTTTGACCTCTGTTCAAACCTCAGCAACAAGTAGGGTCGGTTCAGTAAAGTCCAAGTCTAATGTATCACCTCTGGAGTGTTTGTGGTACCAGGTTAGATTGCAGATAAAAGGGTCTGTACAGGATGCACATCAGCTGGGCTTTTGTTGTGGTGTGAAACAGATGACACAGGTCTCCTTAGACCGGTTTAGTGTTAGTTACAGCAACCATCACCTGGAATTAATAGCCTTTAAATGACGCCAGAGTGGTTTTACGTTGTCTGGGTTGGATCCTCTCAGGCGTGCGGTTTCGATTCGGCGTGTGTCACCTCAATGAGCTGTAAACAGGACAGTCGAACTGTGCTTTGAGGGGACATTCCTGTTGAATTACTATTATGAGCCACAAGGGAGGATTCATATCTTTTCACCATCTAACTAGCTTCTCTTTCAGGCTCCTTTTGTAATGGAGAAACACACACCTCATGCCTGAATGAGCGTTAGCTGGGCGTTGCGTGTAGCAGATCCTGCTTTGTTCATCACAATCCGATCGAGAACTGATTCAGACGAAATGGTGTCCACTTGTCTATGAAACACTGCCATTGTGTACAGTTTGTTTGGATGGAACAATCCGTAATGGAACCGTGATATTATCAGGAATCATGTGTATAGCGTATTAGTCCTGAGCTGTGTTGGGTGTAATTATTTAAGCAGGCTAATCAAATTACAATAATTTTTACAATACAATAACTTTTCCTTTAAAAAGTAAGGGATTACTTTCAAATTTTCTGTCATTTAATTAGGCCTACTTCTGATGTAACTGCATAGCCTGTACCCTATAGACAGAACAAATCATATAACAAGAGGGTGTAATGTTAAAACGTACCCTTTTACACAAATAATTTATGCAATTGTATATTGTTTATTTGAAAGAATCAAAAGTGTATTGTATTAATTGTTCAACTAGCCTAGAGGTTGATATGGGATTTAGAATGTAACGAGTAATCAAATCATTTTGAGTTAGTTCAGTAATCTAATTACACTTTTGAAGGTGTAGGCCTAAATAATCACTTTTGTAGAGTAACTTCCCAACACTGGTCCTGAGATGGACAAAATGGTTGATGTCATTTTATAATGAAATGAGTATTGAATAACTAACTGAGTATCAACTATAAACAGGGTTGCTGCACACTTTTTAACAACACAGTCTCATGAAAATGCCTGTCTATACCACGAATGTCATTTCTCGTGGCATTTATACGTCAAAAATGGATTTTGCGTGCTACGCACTAAAAACCCTGGGGTATGTTTAGGGGGGAGGGGGGTGGGGAGTTCGTGCGTTTTACGCCAAAAAGTGCGTATCATATGCACGCGATAAACGCGTACCATATACCCGCAAAAACTGTTTTTGGCGTATAAATGCCATGAGAAATGCCATTCGTGCTATACTTTCATGAGATCGGGCTCCAAATCAAATTTAAGGCTTTTAAAGACCTTTTTAAGAGCAGAGGAAATCAAAATTAATACTGTACATTAGAGGTGCTCAATATTTTCAAAGTTTTAAAGATAATAATTATATGACATTTTACTGATTATGTTTTTGTAGTGGTAGAATGGTTTAGGCCTGTTGTTGACAGCAGACTCACAAAGATATTCATATTTTTCATATGCAGTGATACAGCAGTGACAGAAATTCGGAACATTTCTGAACAATTCGTCAAAATTAACATTTTTATTAAGGGGCGATGTTTTTGCCACCTTAAATTGATTTCCAGGGGCATTTTCACGTATAGACATTTTTTTCTAAACTTATTTAGAGGTAGCTTTTGCATAGCCTACCTTTTATGTCAAATTCTAACATTCAAATTAAATTAAATAGAATATTATTACAGCATAGCCTACCACTGTTACCAGTCAAATTAAATCATTAAATCAAATCAATCTTTGCAGTTCAGGGCAATGATTACAATATCATCGACAATACATATCGCACATTCCTATCCTAAGCACATAAAGAATGAACTTACAAGTGAACTGACATTTACCAACCTTCTTCTTCTCTCAGACGTAATATGCTGCTGCGAATGATGCAAATTGACACGAACAAGCAAGTCTAAAAAAGACAGAATAATAAAAAATGACATGGACGCTAATTACATTTAATTGGGAAAGCATTTAGACACGTCTAAGTCAAAGTGTAATCTAAATACCTTTTAAAGATCCGCGGGAACCCTGATTTATGAAATATAATTCAATTAATGAGAAATGAATGTGGCCTACTATCCAATTAAATGCTTATTTTATTTCCCAAATCAAAATATTTGAACCTCACAGACCACTAGAGAGAGCTATAGAGAAGGATATCCAGTATTGAGCTGTATGGAAGCAGACTTTAGTGTATATGCCATGTATGTTGTGTAGGCTACATGATTTTTTTTTTTCATGTATAAAATACCGATTACCAAATATATCTGCTGAAATTAGAACCGCATACCACTTTTTGGCAGGTAGTATATTAGTATGCAACTCCAAATTCAGCAAAAGTATCCAACAGAGCTTATTGTCTGGAATACTGTATCCCACAATGCAATGTCTTTCCAAAATGTACATTATTTTTGACTCAGTACTTGATCTGACTTCACAAAATAGGATTAAAAAGCAAAATGTTAAGTGATGAGGTCATGTGATGAAAATGAGCTTGTATGGCTAAATCTGTCACATTTACATGGACGCAACAAGTGCAAATATGCATTAATGTGCATTCTGTTTATTGTGTTGTAGATGGCACTGTCACTTGTTTTTTTTTAAATAATAGACAGAATACATACAATTATATATATATATATATAATCTTAGCAGCTCTTCATATACAACTTCTAACTTATCACAGGATAATATGATGTGTTCTTAAAATAAAAGTGGCATCTATAATAAACATTTCATGACATGCTTTTGCAATTCCCTGAATTCTTCTTGTGGCAGCACATATTTCAGGATGATGTCCCGTACTCCGTCCTCAGTGGCTGTGTCATAGTCTTCTCTGTTTTTGAAGGGAAGGTGACCGGCGAGCTCACACAGGGCCACATTGAAGGCAGACTCTTCTTTGGCCCCAAAACAAGACAAGCGGGGCCATACGATAACCCTCACCCCTATTCGTGATGAAGACTGTTCATGCTCCCTCTGTGGAGGACAACCTCGGGTGATGAAGAGGTTGTGTGCGATGTTTCTGTCAACCAAAATATCAGTGAGATTGCACACCGCATTGACTGTCAAATCCAGGTTTGGACCCTGGGTGTAGAACAGAAAGCCTGCTGGGAAGTCCAGGAGCCCATACAACTGTTTTTTAGGCAGGATCAGTTCTGCTGGGGAGCTCTCGATCCTCAGTTGGTGCTTTAGGTAGTAGCCATGGAGATGGAGATGGTTAACTGAGGCAAACCCACCCAGGCTGTTGAAGCCAACCCTGAATCCTGGATCAGCGCTCAGCAGAACCGTTTCTATCCCCATCTGGACCGCCAGAGGGGTCAATATCTGAGGGTGACACCGGTCCGGTTCAGGTACGAGCAGACAGTGACCGAATTCCAGCGGACTCACGTTTATTATCACTTTGCACTTCCGTTTTGAACCACTTTTATGGCATCCCTCTTCACACTGTAATTCAAAGAGCAGCTCTTTGAGGTTGATTTTGTTGAAATTGAATTGCTTTGGGTCAAAGTTCTGCCGGACGCTCAGGATCTCCTGAGGTTTTCGTCTCTCGATGCCTCTCATGATGTTCAGCTGAGCGATGTATCCACAGGGCCCAGGGAGGATCCGCGTCTCCAAATCGTCCAACTGGTACCGAAACAACCCGGCGTTCTTCCTCTCAGTCCATCCGGACCGCAGCGCGATGTCAAATCTGGACCGGTTCGGGTTCCCGGAACAAACATCATTTATAAAGTCCTTCTTAGAGTAGGTAAAAATGGCACAATCATTCATAGTTACATTACACTTGTAAACAACCCTTTCTCTATACAAATAACGCGCACGTGTGCGGCAAAAATGAAAGGACTACAAATAGTGCACGTATTGAACGACTCTGATTGGTTACAAGGAGTCACATGACACAATTGAGAACTATGGAAAGGGAGAGGGCTCATGCCGCTTGTTTCAACGCGATTTGTAGTTAATTTACAGTACTGTTCATACGTCTGGGGTTCAGTGTTTTGAAAATAGGCATTAAATTGATCGAGTAAGACAAGATTCATATTTCAAATGAACTGAAAGTCCAAAAGAATATAGGACTTTCTGTTCATCAGAGAATCCTGTTTCCAACATTATTAATAATTAATGTTTTTTTGAGCAGCAAATCAGCATATTAGAATGATTTATAACGGATCATGTGACACTGAAGTCTGAAAAATAGGGGAATAAATTATACTGTAAAATAAATGACAATAGAAAACAGTTCTTTTAAATAGTAATAATGTTTCACAATATGACAATTTTTACTGTATTTGCTGTTATAAATACAGCTTTGGTGAACAGACCTATTTTTAAAAAAAAAATATTAAAAACATTTTACTAATCCCAAACTTTTGAACAGTAGTGTATGAAAATAATAATTTAGTTAAATATGCACATATTTGCATATTACTGATAATGTCACTTTTTTAGTTTAATGTAATCAGAAAATCAGTTAAAATGTTTATTCAACAATATATAAAAAAATATTTTGTCCCTTCTGGGAAACATATTTTTTTAGAAACCCCTTTCAATTATCAGCACTATCACTTTAATACAAACTTTAAAAGGATTTTGACCTATTATGAAACATGAAATATTAGGTGTAATATACGAGAACTAGAAAATGGCCTTTGAAATATTCAAACCAATTCCCATGTAAGAGGAAATGGCGATAAATTAAAATTAAATCTTTAGAAATTCGTTTTTTATTTTTTTTGAACGTTTAGTAGTTGCAAAACAGTGTGAAAAAGTCAACATTGTTAAACCCAAACGAATCTACTTTATCTGTGAGTAAACAAAAGCAAGAATAAAAACAAGACCACCACACCTCAAACAAAAGTAGTAGTGTTTATAAAAAATTCATATTCAACAATTAAGACTTGAATACACATGGTGAGGCGTGGTCAGACAAAGCATAAATAACACAAGATTTAATATTTTCAGTGTGCGCTCTCCACAGTCCACACATTTAACTAGAATAATCGTATAATATCTTGGAATGTGCATGGAAAATAAACTGAGTGGACAAGCTCAATATTTGGTCTCTTTAGGCAGTATGAAATGTGTGCTATGTTTTTAGCCATTATGGATAAAAGGCTCCAAACCTCCAGGTTAGGAAATAAACCCCATTAGACTATATCACATGGAATTACCATTTACTCCTCCCTCATTGTTTCGGATGAGGCCGTACTCCATAGCCAGATCCAAGCAGCGCTGGGCGGCTTTCCGAACGGAGTCCTGGTTGGGATGGTCTCCTTTAGACAGGACAGACAGGATCTCCAGTGCCTCACTCTCAATCAGTTTCTCTGCCAGACTTCTGTCGGCCTGCATGATGTTCATTATGATGACCACTCCACGATGCCGCAGGTCCTGGTTTTCGCTGAGCAACAGAGCCTGGAAGATCTCCAGCCAGTGGCTTGTCTAAAGTGCACGATAAATGGAGTTATTGTCTCACCGAGTCAGTTTTACTTCCTGCAAGAACCTACTTAGGGGTGTAACATATTTTGTATAATGCCAGCCTATGCTCTTCAATGAATACGACAATGAATAGTCATAGCTGAAGCTGGAGAAGTTTGGTTTGTGTTGACACTATGTCAAGAAGACCCTGCTTTCTGTGCCGTGAAAGCAAATCCACTTTGATGCACTTCAAAAGGATGAGGAGGACTCAGATTGATATGGTATAACCAACACCAGCGTTACTGTTCGTATCACTTTGTAACAAGCCCGGAGGAAGATGAAATTCAGATGTGGTAATGGACATTTCATTTCCGACATGCGCTTTAAGCAGTAGACCAATCACAACAGACTGGGCCATCTGACCAATCAGAGCGGAGGGATTTAGAAAGACTGAATCCGTTATCAAATCGTTTCAGACTTTGTGAGAAATGAGGTGATGTGCAATGTATATTATGAGAAAATTCAAATGTTTATGACCTTGAATGCACATGATACCTTTAAAATGGCATAATAGAGACACACTTTAATGAAGGTGTGACTCACCGTATCAGGAATACGAGTACACAGCTCGGGCATTTCCCCTGTCAGCACGGCTAATGTGCCTGATGCAGCCTTCCTCAGTCGTTCATCATCTTCACCACTGTAGAGCACCAGCAACTTGAGACGGTCACTGTCTGTAACCAGGTAACTCTTCTGCACCTGACGCATCAAACAAAACCAGGAAAATCAGGAGGATTTAGCTCAAAATTAGGTCCAAAAACTGAATACTGTCATGTGACTTACCTCAGTGCTTAAGGCCAGATTGCACATACACTCTGTGGCAGCAGCACGGACCATCTCGTGCTCCTCAAACATGTAGCCCTCGACTTTAGGCACAGCTTTCTCCTTAATGATCTTCTGCCTGTGGGGTGGAAATGTGGTTTGACTGGGGCATGTTCTGCTGTTCAGTGGCTTAAAGGAGAACTCCGGCGCAAAATGAACCTTTGGTCTAATAAAACATTGGTACCTAGTCGACCGTGAGATTTGTTTTCATGATAATCGAATGTAAAGAGTTTTATCTTTGAAAACTGTTTATCATATAACGTAGTAATGGGGGCATATAATGGTAATATAAAAGTAAAAAGTAATCGCTAGTTAATACCACTAACAATGCTTCGTTTTGCATGCATGAACTCTCATTATGTTACTGTGTTAGTGCGGGGCTATTTTGAGCCTTGTTAGTGGTATAAACTAGCGATTTTTACTTATTATATGCCCCCATATACTAGCATTATACGTTAAACAGTTTTTAGAGACAAAACTCTTTACATTCGATTATCATGAAAACAAATCTCAGAGAACGGTTGACTAGGTACCGATGTTTTATTAGACCAAAGGTTCATTTTGCGCCAGAGTTCTCCTTTAAAGTCACCATGAAACCAAAATTTTGTTTTTGTTTTTTTAATGGAATATCGCAGTATTATAAAAGATTGATCATTGCATATTATATATTTTTTAAAATCTATGCGTCTTCGTGATCTTTAATCAAACTAACTCTCTTGCATCTCTTCTCTGATGGCGTGAGGGCGGGACGACCTGTCAAGGATGGACAAAACCAAGTCTCGCCCAACATTTCTTGTGCGAGAAGCTATATGTCACAAATTCATTTTAGTGGGTGACAGCTGACCTGAGTCTCTCACTGAAGCCGGCCAGGTTGGTGAGGGCCATCAGAGCCTCAAAGTTCTGCAGCATCGTGCAGTCAAGCGCCAAAAGACTGACCAGGGGTCTCACCACCTCATAGACCTGCACAAACACACACATCATCATATAATTCCTGACTGAAATCAGTGAGAAAGGTTAAATAGGTTGCCGACGTACCCTCTCGCCTGGAAATGCGATCTCAGGGTTGGATGTGATGGTGATCTTGGCTAGAGCTTGTGCTGCTTTGATCTTTCCTCGATCTGTGCTCTCAGAAACCAACGGTAGTAAGGCCTGCATCAAGCAAACAAGAAATCTGTCATGTACTACCACTCAAAAGTTTGAGATCGGTAAAATTAGCTTAACAGGCATGATGAGAGAATATACTTACTTTTCCTCCTCCTTGTGCCACAACTAAACCTCTGTCCTCTTGTCTCTCCACCAGAGCCAAAAATACCCTGTCAGGAAGAGACAGAAAAGGGCCATTTGGATGGTAATCAACCATTTTGCACACTAAAATCCATTTTCAAACAATCTCGCCTGATGGAGCAAATTGATCCGAGGCTTAATCTGAATTCAGGACGATAGTTGTGCCAGCAGTGGGGAAGGGCCAAAGTTGAAGTGCAAATAAAGTACTTTTTACAGTTGCAGCCTTTGAATTCTGCCAGAGTTTTCCAAATTGATTGAGCTTCATAGTGAACAGACCTGGCGATATACTCTCTGCAGGCCTCCGAGAGAGCGGGACTCTCGTGTTTCACCATACACACCAACGCTGACACCACCCCAGCCTCCAAGAGCTTCAGCACCCTCTTCTCTACAAACGATTGGGCATCCTACACAAAAACACAAGTAAAAATTTGGTCATCTATTCTCCCTCACGACGTTTCAAACCTGTATGACTTTCTTTCTTCTAGAACAACAGGAAAGAGATGAGCTTTGGTCTGTTTTCGCAAATTAATAAATTGCAATGGCTACATTTATAATGCTTTTGTGGAGCTTGACAGGCCCAGGTCAATAAATATGTTTCTTGTACGGAGGAGAGCAGCATGAACACTCTGATAAACATCTTTTGTGTTCCTCAAAAAAAATATATATATATCCAGGTGAAACTCGATAAATTAGAATATCGTGCAAAAGTTCATTATTTTATTTCAGTAATTCAACTTAAAAGTTGAAACTAATATATTATATAGACTCATTACATGCAAAGTGAGATATTTCAAGCCTTTATTTGTTATCATTTTGATGATTATGGCTTACAGCTTATGAAAACCTCAAATTAGTGAAAAGGTTTCCATAGCTGTAAGCCATAATCATCAAAATGATAACAAATAAAGGCTTGAAATATCTCACTTTGCATGTAATGAGTCTATATAATATATAGTTATAAGAGTTTGAAATGACAAATGGATACAGATTACATAAATAAAGATAGCATGTTCATTTTTGGTGGATGTATCCATCCTCTGTGGCTATATTGAGTGTTTGTGTGTTACCTTTGGATGCTCCTCAGGTACATGCTGTTTAGCATATTTAGCAAGTTCCACCATCTGAGGGTCTGGTTTCTCAACGTCATAGCTGTTGGTGCAGTTAACCAATGTAGATCCGACGGCAAATAACACCGTTTTGTCCTCAGACTGCAAAGAAATTGAGAACATGAGGGAGTTGCTGTAGCAGTCAATGATTAGTATAATGGGGGATGTGTATCTCCAAAACAGCAGGAAGGGTGGTACCTTAGCCAGCTCAAACATGGCCTGTAGGGCTTTCTTATCCTCCACCAGGTCCTCTTTCACATCGGCGTCCAGCGTGAGGTAGGCCAGACCCTCGATGGCCCAGCGGCGGGATGTTGGAGGAAGAGCTTCGTTGCAGAGCCACCTGGAAGCAAAAGACAACTAAAGGCCACCTGCACATAACACCTCAGCAATTATAGATCAACCTTTTTAAATTTACACATGCACTCCCATGCAAAAATGGCTTTTGCTGCAGCTGGAAAACTAAAGCATCTACATAGGTTTCATGCAGCTCAACACGAGCAGATTTCTGATTAGTCTTTGATTATTAAAAACTCCCCAAATATGACAGACTTCCTTCTTAAAATATAAAGGCAACAATTATGTTAATGTGTGAAAAATGTGTAATGTTTCATGTCTATAAGAAATTATAATAATAATATAAAGATTTAAAAGAATAGTAGTTCACTTTAAAAAAAAAACTGTCTTTCTTCTTCAGTCGAAAAGAAATTAAGGTTTTTGATGAAAACATTCCAGGATTTTCTCCATATAATGGACTTTACTGGTAACCAAACGGTTCAAGGTACAAAAGAGAGTTTCAGTGCAAACTGTTCAAAGGGCTTTAAATGATTCCAGATGATGAATAAGGGTCTTATCAAGCGAAACGATCGCTCATTTAATAAATAAATAACAACGTTTAAGTTTTATAAGCTCAAATGTTCGCCTTGCTCTGTTCTGTGATGAGCGTCCGTGACTCTCCTCTTCGAACTCGTTCATCAAAATGAAGAAATCTTTTTTCGAGTCATTTGGTTCATTCAACAAACGAAATCAACGAATTAACTCGGAACAAGATTCGTTCATTTTGATGAACGAGTTCGAACAGGAGAGTAACACAGAACAGAGCAAGGTGAGCATGTGAGCTTATAAAACTTAAACGTTGTTATTTATTTATTAAATGAGCGATCGTTTCGCTTGATAAGACCCTTATTCATCATCTGGAATCATTTAAAGCCCTTTGAACAGTTTGCACTGAAACTCTCTTTTGTACCTTGAACCGTTTGGTTACCAGTAAAGTCCATTATATGGAGAAAATCCTGGAATGTTTTCATCAAAAACCTTAATTTCTTTTCGACTGAAGAAGAAAGACAGTTTTTTTTTTTAAAGTGAACTACTATTCTTTTAAATCTTTATATTATTATTATAATTTCTTATAGACATGAAACATTACACATTTTTCACACATTAACATAATTGTTTTTAACATAATTTATTTTTTAAATGAGCGATCGTTTCGCTTGATAAGATCCTTATTCATCGTCTGGAATCGTTTAAAGCTCTTTGAACAGTTTGCAGTTTGCACTGAAACGGTCTTTTGGACCTTGAACCGTTTGGTTCCCATTGAAGTCCATTAAATGGAGAAAAATCCTGGAATATTTTCATCAAAAACCTTGTAGAAAAATGACATGTAGGTGAGTAAATTATCAGCAAAAGTTTTTTTTTTAAAAGTGAACTACAACAATACAAGACATTAAAAAGCAAAATAAATAGAATAAAACAATTGATCAAATAAATACTCAAACAATAAAAAGTAATAAATTAATCAATTAAAAATACATTAATAAACACATATAATATAAATATATGTATTTAAACATATTATTAAATAAAGTAAATATGTTACATTGACACTTTGCCTACACCTAATATGCATGACTGATTGCTACGATGTTATTAGCAAATCTCAGAACCTACTTCCTGCACTGCTTGGCGAGCTTAAGTGTTGACCCTTCTGCAAACTGCTTCATGCTGAAATCAGTGCCTCCAGCAGAGCCAAGTTTGCACAACCCCTAGAAAACACACCATACAGCATTCCTCAAACAAACGATAACTCCAAACGTAGATGTCTTCGAGTCGGAATACTCACCACCAGCGCGCGCACGCGTATTCGGTCATTTTCGCTTTTCTTGTACAGGTCTTTCAGCAGAGCCACACCATTGGCTGTGATGAACGATGCTCTCTTGGCTTTTCCCGCAGCGTGAATGAGCGCCTCCACTGCCACCTGCTGGTGAGTGATGTTTTCAGACGCACAGAGGGAGATGACGGCCTCCATGATCCCGCTCAGCTCCAGGGTGCAATTTCCCACATCACTGGGGCCCTGCAGCAGTACAGAGACCGTCTGTATCGCTCGAAGTTTCCTCTGCATGTCTGAGCTGCCAAAGTGATGCCTGTAGAAAACATCAATGGACAGTGAACAGTGAAAATCGTAAGTATTTTTCTAGTTTCTACCAAGCAATCACAGATATAACACTTACTGGACATATTCCTCACAGAGCTTGCTGAAGTTTTCCCTCTCTTTATCACTCTTCAGGTCATCATAAAGCTTATTAAGTAGAACGGAGCAGCTCATGGGAGTGTTGTCTGTGAGCGGCAGTCCACCCTCGACCTCAGGAACAGTTCCTGCTACTTCTAGAATCTTTTTTAATCCTAAAAGGAAAACCATGGAAGAATCAGTGATTTCCACTGGGGAAAAAACCCGTCCACACTAAATGTCAAATGCGAGGAGATCTCGTGATCAAACACTGTCAAACTTACCCTGGTCGATGACCCACAGTGTGAGCGAGTTGTCTGGGTTTTTCAAAGATTTTCGCGGCACCTGTTTGACCAGCAGGTTGATGGCGCTGTCACGGCCGGCTCCAGACACGCTGGATGCAGGGAGCATTTCAATTAGATGACGCAACATGGAACGCAGCTCACGGGACGGTTCTGCAATACATACAAAGCATTTTCAAAATTGATGCGTTTGTTATTTTTTTACACCAGAAATGTCTAGTAGCATTAATATAATACCAAGGGATGTTTTTGCATATATTATTAGAGCAATTTCCTACAGTTATGTTTTAAAAGACTGGAGGAAATATAAAAAATGTAATGATAAAATATTTTTCATTTTGCAATTTTGCTGTCTCAGGAAATCGATTTCCTGCACAGCCATGCTAGTTTCAGATGATTATTTTTCATATCACTATTTCTTCTTGTATAATACAATAAAAAACTCAACATTTAACCCTCTGATGGTCCTCGGTCACTTCTGACCGAATAATTTTCTGTTTTGAATTATTAAAAATCACAGCTTCATCGGAAGGTTATGATACTTGGTGACTTTTTTGGCATTTGGTATGTGAATACAAAAAAAAAAAAAAATTCGGTCATGATCCGAGCATGCTAAGTGGTCATAAAAAAAATAGTCACACTCGTGGTCTTCGGTCAGAAATGACCGACCCATAGGAAATGAATGGGAAATTTACATAAAAACTAAAATTCTCTGAATTTTTGTTTGTACAATCTACAAATCGGCCACGATTCTTAAAAGAAGTACACCTTTAAGAAGGGAGTAAGGGGTGACACTCTACAACATCAAGAGTGGAAAAAATTTACACTCACCCACACACACACACATACAAACACACTTTTATACACATACACACCAATAAATTCAGACTACAAAAAATCTGTTTTGAATTTTTACAAATCACAGCTTCATCTGAATGTTACGAAACTTGGTGACATTTCTGGCATTTGGTATGCGAAAACACAAAAAATTGAGTTCATGATCCGAGCATGCTAAGTGGTCTTAAAAAAATGAGTCACGATTTTGGTCTTTGGTCAAAAATGACCCCCATAGGAAATGAATCAGAAATTGACAAAAACACAAAAATTCACAATTTATTTTATTTTATTTTTTACAAATATTTTAATAAGAAATAGTTTTTGAGATTGTTTTAATTATATATTCAAATCCACCAAAAAAAAAAAAGTGTTCATAAACAGCTGGGGAATTCACATGCCTCTCCATAGAGAGCTGTACATGCCCATCTAGTGGTTACACCATGATTATTCTACGCTTTTTCTCTATACTGTAACCAGATGGTGCTAATTTTCTTCAAAAAAAAAATATTTTTTTTCTGAAGGTCTAGACTCTATATTAAACAAAAATACTGCATTAATATTAAAAAAAAAAACATATATATATAGAAATATATATATATATTTCCATTGAAAAAATAGACCATAAATATTGCATAGATATTAATACATTCAATATAATTGTCTCAAAATACTAAATTAAAAAGAATAAATATTATAGAACAAAAATAAATTGCATTGGTTTTACTGGGATGGAAGAAGTTTCATTTTTAGGCCTCCGGTCACTTCTGACCGGGAAGGCCCATGACGTGACTCATAAAGGAAGACCATCAGAGGGTTAATATATTTTATCACAATTTCATCAGTATTTATTTGTGTCTATGTTTGTATTTCTTTATTTACTTATTTGAGTAGTCATGTAACAAGTACTGTAAGCCAGGCATTTTCAGAAAACAAATACAAAGTCGGGTCTGATCCACCCATTACGGGTTATATTGCGATTAGGACCGTACACACTCATTTACACTGCCATAACCCAGTCTTAAAGAAGTAGAACAGAAATTCTCTGCTGGAAATTATTTCTGGTCTTGTCATGGGCTTAAAGTAGGTCGCTGAACTGAGCTCTCAAAGTGAAGGTCAGTCTCACCTGGCAGTATGGCTTCGTCTTTCCCTCTGATCTCTTTCTTCATGCCCTCCGTGAGAGCCTCAAACATGACCTGGAGCAGATGGCATGCTGAAAGAGACGCGCTGGAAGCAGCAGAACCCATGACGCCACACAACCTGTCCATGCCGACCTCATTCACGATGGCCATGGTCTACAACCACAACAATTTGCATAAATTGAGAATCTTCAGATACTATTAGCTAAACTATCAAACTTGATTATAATGGGAAGTTATTCACCCTCGACTGGTGTCCGGTACACAGGCCAACCAGAGTTCTGAGAGAAGAGAGGATCAGTTCCTCCTGCTGGGACTCAAGAAGCTTCTGGAGGAGTTTAACCCCATCATTCCTGAAGATCTGCTCTGCGCCTGCGTCCTCCCGTGAAAGAAACACCAGATTCTGGGCAGCCTGATTAAAAATGCAAAGAAAAGCAGAGAACATCACAAAGACTGCATGTTAAAAGGCATAATACGTTTAATAGAAGTCTTGCCCACCTTATGTCTGTCTGAAATCGGTGCTGAGCTGTCCAGAAGGAGTTTGAACATCTGTTGAACTCGTGAGTCTGTGGAGGAGAGCTGTGCTGCCTATGTATAAACACAATATAGCTTCATTTTCAGATCATAAATAGTAGCAGTGATATGTTTCTTTGCAAGCATCCCTCATTATCTCCCACCTTCTGTTGGATCTGTGCTCCTAACTGTCTAAGCAGATCCTGGAAAGCTTTATTCTTGGGTTCCAGCTGTGCACATGTCTGAGTGTCCATAAACGCCTGATCCAACCGTCCAAGCTTCTGCAGAGCCTGCGCTCGACGGAATCGGGCCTTGACGTCACCTGGGTCTACGTCCAAAGCTTGAGGAACACAACTCGGTTAGAGTGATGAATGAGATTGCCGATGCAGGTAATACCCTAAGATAGTTTTTACCTTTGGTAGCATCTGCCTCTGCTTTGGTATAGTCCTCAATTTTAAGATAGCATGCTGCTCGGTTGCGGTATAGAACTGCACTCTCGGACTGAGAGTCGCTGATCTTCAGTGCTTTGGTATAGCAGCTGAGAGCTTCTTGCACATCACCAGCTTTAAAATGGCTGTTTCCTTCCTCTCTCAGTGCAGAGGAGTCCTGGGTCATCTAAATATTCATAAAAACACATTACATTTGGAAACAGAATAAAATACAATAAAACAAATCTTTATTTTTTTTTCGCCAATTGACTGGGCTTACCTAAATAGCACACACTGAACAGGTACAATTGTGCAATACAAATTCATTTATAAAATAAAGGGCAATCATTTGCAATAAACAAACACAAAATACTGCATTATATTAATTTTTTTTGCAAATAATACACATTGCATTATATGTAGTATTAAATTAAATAGAGGCATCATAACATCTGTGTCTAGAGCTGTAACAGTAACTATGGTGAAGTTGCATGGTGACCATACAAATACAATCTCACCTTTCTCTGCGTCTTTGTCTTCGCTTTTCAAGTAAAAAAAAACGTCGGGATTTTAATACAGTCTACACTGTTTGTTTATTTTAAAAACGCCTTAAAATACTCCTAATGGTCCAAAGAGAGCAGTAGTTCTGTTCACTCTGTTCTCGACTGTTCTGCCTGTACACTTCCTGGTTTTGATGCGCGATGATGACGCTGCCGAATCTTACTGGTCGAACGTCGTATTACTTCATTAATATTCATGAGCATCTGGACCGCTGTAGGATTCGAAGCTCCGCCTTATTTTCTCGTCTTGACCATATAAGTCCACATCCAACGAAGTTCAGTTGCACTAATAATGAACAGGACAATAAAAATGAAACACAGAAACAGGCCTACATATCTGTTTTCTACTCTAGTGAGAGTATATTTTCATTTCTTTCTATCTATCTATCTATCTATCTATCTATCTATCTATCTATCTATCTATCTATCTATCTATCTGTCTGTCTGTCTGTCTGTCTGTCTGTCTGTCTGTCTGTCTGTCTGTCTGTCTGTCTGTCTGTCTGTCTGTCTGTCTGTCTGTCTGTCTGTCTGTCTGTCTGTCTGTCTGTCTATCTATCTATCTATCTATCTATCTATCTATCTATCTATCTATCTATCTATCTATCTATCTATCTATCTATCTATCACATTGACTTTCAACTAACCCCGGTCTTCATATAATGATAAGGGAGATATACAATTCATCATCTGAATGATATTTATACTGTAAATACAACAATGTAACCAATCAGAGACCAGTGCGCCTCAGCCCTCTGAAAACTTCACTTCCCACAATGCTCTGCTCCATTCTCAAGCTCTTGCACAGGATCACAGACGTCTTTCAGTAGGAAATAACGGGGAAATATTTGATGTCCCGTGACTGCTTTCTCGTTTAAAATCCTTGCCACCAACAGGTAAGCCGTTTCAAAAAGAGTTAGAAGTGCATTGTAATGATTTTTAACGTTACAAAGGTGTTTTCTGTAGCTTGATCGCGCGTTTGTATTGAAGAATACGTTAGAGGAGAGGCAATGTATTTACATGCTGCACGCGAATACAACGCGATCTTACCTCCGGATTTAGCTGATACACTCTTAAATATGTCTGATCTTGAGTGCGAATGTCACTTAGAGGTGAATAGATCGGATCTAAAGCGTTAAACGAGTAACTTGCCTCCATATGCAGATATAGGCTAGGGCTTGCAGTGGATATCAGTGGATCTGTCTATATGGCAACAAGCTGCTTTAACGACGAGCTATGTGCTTAAAAATGTACTAAATGTTTATTACCCATTGATGAGGCTTTTTGGAACTAGCTTCTGATAATCAGACTTAATTATCAGCCAACTATATTAATTAACAAACAATTAATCAACCTGGCCGATATATTGGACTTTCATTATTCACAGCGAAGCTCCAAATAATTTTTCATGCTTTATTTAGATATTTGAATGTATGATATAAAGAATGGATGAATAACTATTAGTGATGCACCAAAATATTATTTATTTATTTGAAACGGAAAATAAAGTTTTAATTTTTTCATTCCATTTTTATTTGTACTATTTTAGACAAACATATTTTTGTTTTCTGAAATTTTCTTTTTCGATCACTAATAACAATTTAGTATGTTTTTTTTTCTTCTTTTGGCGCGTAGTATATTGTTTAACTTATAATTAAATTATAATTCAATATGATCTGTTTTCAAAATCTTTGGCTTGTATAATAATCAAGCAATTCAAATAAAGAAAAATAATATAATGTAACAAATACTGACTATAGTCAACGAAATTTCACTATATTTGCATTGGGAATAATGTGTTTTTTAATTGTATTGATTGACTGCAATTGCATTTCCGCTTCAGCAGACGGGTATTAAACTACACTGTTCACTTGTTTTCACAGGTGCTTGACTCTCCTTTTCTGAGACTTGCTGTGGAAATCTGAGCTTCAAAATTGGAGACATGGAAGAAAGACCTCCAAAGCAACCCTATTCATTAGTTTTCTAAAACTAGGTCTACTATCTTCCATTAAGAGCACTTCCATTAAGATTCCCTTTGGTAGCCTTCTCAGTTTTATGTAGCCATTCCTGGAACCTCTCCATTTTGGACATGGGATCGTTTGAGCCGTTTAGCAGTGCTTGAGGAAAGGCTTAATCCCAAGTCTTTCTGGAGAGCGCTAAGACACTGCCTGACTCGGAGAGATGACAGGATTACCTTCGTATTAGATTTGCGAGACAGAGGAAGAATACCACCTGCTTGTTTTTACAGGCAAATCCAGGCCACGCTGCTCCGGGTTTGTCTTTCTTTTTTGAATCTTGAATGCGAGACCTTCCACCTTCCATTGTCAAATTTGGCACAAATTGTGCACTTCCCAGAATTGCCTCCTGTTGTAGGACTTTATAATCCAAAAGCATTCAGAATCAAGGCCAGTCGTCCTCGAGGGCAGAAAAGGTACGTTTGGCCGCAAAATATTAAAACTAGTGACTTTGTTGGATACATTATGGAGTTAAAAGGATAGTGGACAAGCAGATCTGCATCATCAGTGTCCGAGAAGACCATCAGCCAAGCTGGAAAGAGAAAAAAAAAACCTTAAGAAAGAGGGGGCGTTCTGAGGCTGGTCGTTCTTATTCCACTCTGGTCCTTTCTCTGCTTGGTGGAAACCTGCATTCGTGACGATGGATCCTCGACCGACTGGAGCGACCACTGCCGTGTGAAGGACTACACTCTACCCTGTAAGTCAAAACACACACACACACACACACACACACACACACACACACACGGGCATCACAAGGTGAAGAGACTTGGGTGGTACTGATGTGCTGGTTGTGACATCATAAATGGGAAAAGACTTTTCGGAAAGCTCTTGAATTTAAATTCGGTTGTGCAAACTTAAATATTTGCTCATTTCCAAGTCAAAACTGACAACAGTACTTGTAAAAGTAATATTACAATTATGAATCCAAAAATTCAAATCCATTTAGACAGTGTTAATTTAGTATTATATATATATATATATATATATATATATATATATATATATATATATATAATATTCTAGTATTTATGAATATTTTTTAATTAATTTTATGTGGTTTTTGTTATTGTTTTTATAAAAAAAAATATATATATATATATATATATATATATTAAATGGACCTTGCTATCTTATTAATTATATGTATATTAATTTTTCTTATATTTCTGTATATTGTTGGTGTCTTGTAAGCCCATATGGGCTGGGCGCATGGCACAATAATGTATACGCATGACACAATAATAAAGATTCATTCATTCATATATATAAATATATAAATAAATAAATTAGTGCTGTCAAATCGATTAATCACATCTAACAAAAATTTTGTGTGTATATATATATTTATATATATTGTAAAATATATTTAATATAATATTTATATTAGTGCTGTCAAATCAATTAATTTCATCTAAGATAAAAGTCTTTTCGTATATATGAACAAACTTTTATCTTAGGTGTGATTAATTGATTTGACAGCACTAATATAAATATTATATTAAATACATATTTTTTTTAATATTCTACATTTACAATAAATTATACTTTGTATTTTATATACAGGTATATGTGTGTGTCTGTGTATATATATATGTGTATGTGTGTGTGTATATATATATATATATATATATATATGGGTGTGTGTATGATGTATATTTTGTTTTTTATAATATAGTATTTTATCAACTTAATTTGAAGGGTTCTGGGTTCTATTTTGCTCTTTTATATAAACTTAAAAAAACAAAAAAATTTTTAACCAAAATTGTCGCTGAACATCATTCGATTAATTTCATGAGTGGCCGCACATCTGTTTGCATTTAGTTTTGTAATTTCAGTCTAACGATGCGTTTCTGAGAGCATAGCAGAAACGAACATCACCTAGAAACAAAATGAAAACTGCCCAAGAACTGGAGATGCTTCCTCCGTATTACATCCACCTCTGTCGGAAGCTGTTTGATAAAGTGCTGGGGACATGTCCTCACCGTAACGACATCTATATGCACACACACACACACACATAGACAGGCTTTGCCGGAGGGACACTAGATCCCTGTCTGGGCTCCCACTGTTTAGAACCTGTGTTATTATTTCCCCCCCTCTTCCTTTCTTGGGTTTGAATGGTTGAGGACAAGGGGTGCTTTGAAAAAGACTGAAATTGGCTGTAGTTTGGTCACAGTTGACAGACTACTGCTGGGCTCCCACTGATCAGTGTCCCCTGTGTATATACACACCACCTCCCGTATCCCACGAGTCCCTGCTCTAAGAGTTTGGAGAGCAGAGGTGGACTTTAAACATCGCTGACAAATCCCATCACACCGTTTTTTTTTTTTCCAGCAACACTGCACTTTTTCACTTTTGGGACACGCCTTGCCTTCATCAGACCTGGGTTGTGCATGTTGAGATTCTCTTCTTTTGTCTCCGCTCCCCTTGACCTCGACATCATCAGCATCCGTGCGATAAACAGAGGAGGATGAAACTGAAGAAGCAGGTGACCGTTTGTGGAGGGGCCATCTTCTGTGTGGCCGTCTTCTCTCTCTATCTGATGTTGGACCGCGTCCAGCACGATCCCGCTAGGAGACAGAACGCCGGGAACTTTCCGAGGGTGAGTCAGTGACTTCTTTATGAATTCCCTTTGTCCCGGATTACATTTTTTGTTTGTTGCTGTGTTGGTCTGTTTGAATGGCTCCATTTGTCAAAGCATTCGGTAGTTTTTTTTTTTTTTTTTTTGTTTTTTTTTCAGCCTTGCAAGTGCAAAGCTAGTGATGTGACCAATTTGTTTCTGGCTCTGTCTGGAGCTAATTAACTACTAAATTAGCTAGTGAATAACTCCCTGTGAGTGCTGGCTTTTTTTTCCTATCATGAACCAAAGGCTTTTTTTATATGCAAAAAACCCAATTATTAGAAAAATGTGTTGGTGTTCTTCTAGAAATCGCATGCAGAATGACACATAGTTGATGGTGTGGGAATTAGCACATTTGATGTGCTTCATATCGGAAGCCTCGGGAAATATAACGCACATTATGCATATGCAGATATTGTTTGTATCCGAAGCCTGTACTAAATCTTTTTTCAATTTGATTGTCAGTGAGCTTTGCCCCAGCAAACACTTACAGCTGCAGTGACACTTGATAAGTCACACTTTCTAACTTCCAATCCTAAGTTTTATGTTAACATGTAACTCATCCCTCACTCTTTGTTATATGGATCTAAATGATACCTCAAATCGTGCTTTTGTTGAGGAGAGGTGTGCTATTATTTATTATCTGCCTGGGGATGATAAAATGGCAGAAGAAATCCCATAAATTTACACTAAAGAATGAACCTGAGACGCATCCGAGTACCAGAATATAATTTCTTTTGACCAATAGGGGGCAGCCTTATCGGTTTTCGACTATAGCGTTATAAATTAATTATCGGGAATTATCAGTGCATCCCTACGCAGAATCACGAGGACACTATTCAAGTTTTCTTTCGAAAATGTAAAAGTTTTGTTTATGGTACCGTAGACGTGTTTAGAGGTTAGCCCCGTCACTCCTGTGTGCCTTGGTGTGCCGTCCCCTCTAGAGCGCTCAGGTCAGTCATGTGATGTTGTAGATTGTGGTGGTAGATAGATTACACCTCCACCCCCCTCCTTGTTTTCAGAGCCAGATTTCGGTGTTGCAGAACCGCATCGAGCAACTGGAGCAGCTCTTGGAGGAGAACCATCAGATCATCAGCCACATCAAAGACTCTGTGCTGGAGCTCACAGATACGGGGGCCATCTCTCCCAGCGGGCAGCTCCCCTTCCGGAGCGCCAATGGCTCCTGGGTGCTGCCCTTTGATGGCAGGCCCAGCTTTCTCTCCGTTAAGCCACTGGATTGCCAGTTCGCACTGGGCCGCAGGAGCCAAACTGACCTGCAGGTGAGAATCGAAACAGCGTTTCAGTGGGTTGGAGTTTGTTTAAAGGGATACAGTTTAGTTTTACCGTTTTCGAATCCATTCAGCCGATTTTCTGATATTTAGAAGAATATCAGTAACCAGACAGTTTCTGGTCTCATTGACTTCCATAGTATATTTTTTTCCTACTATGGAAGTCAATGAGACCAGAAACTGTCTGGTTACTGATATTTTTAAATATCAGAAAATCAGCTGAATGGATTCGAAAACGGTAAAACTCAAATGTTTAATTCTGGGGGAGTAGTAAAATGAGCCTATTTCCAAAAAACTGGAGTATCCCTTTAAGGACTACAATTGAACACAGTGTTATCTGGGAGCGGATTGCGGTGCGGCTTTAGGGTTCACTTGTTGTGGTTTGAGTAGTCAAAAAGTACAGACTTCGTTACCAAGTCGATACTGACATTTTTAAATTGTGCCGCTTTGAACACTGTTGAGCGGAATCGTAAACACCTCTGATTGGCCATTGTGTTCACATGCTCATCTGATATGTCTGTGATTGGCTACTATGATCAAAGCACAGAGAAGTGTTTGAAAGCTTTTGAAATCACAAGCTGGCGCCTATCAGCGGACCACTCTCCCGTGTGTATCTGTGTAAGCGCTCGGTGTATATTTACAATGTTTTTGAAGCACTGATCATTGTAGCCAATCACAGACATATCTGACGAGCCCATGAGTACAATGGCCAATCAGAGGTGTTCACGATTCTGCTCAATTTTTTAAATGTTAGTACCGAAGTCTAGCCTAGAAATCTAGACGCACCCTAGCGGCAGCAAAATTATTTCGCAGCCAGTGTGGTCTAGCAACTCTCCATAGACGTTTTAGCTGGAAAAACCAAACTCTGGTCAGGCCAATTACATCGTGTATAGAGTCGGCGGGCGGGCTTAACATAATGACGACGTTCACAGAGTTGCGACAGTTCACTGCTACTTGAAAACAAAGAATGGCTGCTGCTGGCGAACAGCTGTCTTTCGTTTCGGCTTTGACCGCTACCCTGGATGATTTGAACTAAAACAGAAGAACGGCACTTGAGTCACTTAAAAAAAAAAAAGATGTGTTCGGAGTTTTGCCGACTGGAATACCAACATGACATCATGACTTTTGCGTAAACATACACGCCACTTTCGACTCAAGTGGCGTGTTATCTCTACGCATTTTGAGCTATCCGCGTGTATGTCTACGGCATTAACGTCTGGGTGAGTCCGCGTCTATGTACACGCCGTCAAATGTCTGAGCAAAACGAAGCAAAATGTAGATCTACATCTGGGGAGCGATATTTTTTTTTTCCTAGGATGGTAGGGGAACACAGTTAGGTTTTGGGACGGGGTTGAGGTAGGTCATATATTTCTATATACAGTAATAACGTTAAGTCAATGGCGTTCATAAACACGCTGAAAAGCGATTATGCGTGTTAATAGCACGCCAAAAATGGAAATACGAATTGGCGTGTCATACACACGCTATTTCATGAGATCAGTCTGGGAATACAGTAAAAGTTTAATATATCAACTTTCTCTGCTGGTGGGAAAACGCACGAGACTCAGTCGTCACCTTTTTCGTTGCTCTGATTGGTAGTCGCGCTATCCAATTGCGTGCAGAGAGAATTTGAAAGACAACCGCTTATCCCGCCCCTCGGATTGAGCCCTGTCAATGATGAGTTCCCAGACGTAACATCGTGATGTAGATCAGGCATGCCACGCTAACTGAAGTCGGTCTTTTTGACAACTCTATTGGTTGGTCAGAGTTTGTAGTGTGCAACTTTTGACTTTGCCTTCCTGCAGTTCCACATCTAATGACTAATAGTGATGACTTGTATTTCACAAGAATGGCAACAGTATTCTATTATGCTCGCTTCTGGGCTCTTACACATACTATACAATTTAAGTCAACATGTGCTTCTTTTATAACTGTAAAACTGCTGGTATTTGAAATCAACCCAAACAACCCTTCATTGCTCAGCTCCCAAAATGGATGAACACATAATGCTTGGATGCTTGTGAACAGGCACTTTTCTCCTCCATTGGGTGCATTGTTACGCTTCAGGCAGTCACGCCTACTCTAAATACAGTTCTTTTGTCATCTGTCAGTTATACCAAATTGCCATGAGATGTGGTATTTCTAAGAAGTCCGCGCCATGTCCTGTTTTGTGGAAAATCGTTGAATGCAACATCACGGTTTTGTGTCTTCAAGTGGCGGTTCTGAGTCTTTTGTAAAGATGTTTCCAGACGAATCAGTGGAATGACATTCATCATTTTATTGATTGTTTGGCTATAGATGCTGGATGTATACTCCTTGCTAAACTTCGATAATGTGGACGGAGGTGTTTGGAAGCAAGGTTTTGAGATCACCTACGAGCCCAACGAGTGGGACGACGAGCCCCTGCAAGTGTTTGTGGTCCCTCATTCACACAACGATCCAGGTAGGGATTGAAACTTCATTCACTCAAACATGCATCAACCTCTTGTACTGAAGAAGTTTTGAAGTTTTCTTTTTTTGAAATTGGGGCTGATTCACTCCACACAGGCAAAATTTAACCCTGAGTCAAGCCTTTAGCTGTGTTTGTGTGTCAAGTTATTGTCCTGTAATTGGATTTCTTGCTACATGCATAATGCAATAAGTCTGAAGCGTAACTATAGTTTTGAGATTTCTGTAGGTGTAACTGGAACCGAAGTCTTAAGTTTCAAAACGGACACACAAGCACAATAAAAGTATCAAAAGTTTCACCTATCTTCCTTAGATTATCAGTTATTCCTTAGATTTTGATTGAGTAAACAAATTCAGTTTCTCATTTAAAGGCAGTGGATAAGACACATGCCTTTGGTGTGAGATACCCAGGTTCGATCCACCAATGTGTCCCTGAGCAAGACACTTAACCCCTAGTTGCTCCAGAGGCGTGCGACCTCTGACCTATATAGCAATTGTAAGTCGCTTTGTATAAAAGCAACAGCTAAATGAATAAATGTATAATACGTCTAAGTGTCTAAAGCTATCATATGGCTTTAGAAGCGCTTGCGTTGTATGTAGCAATGTCCAATCAAATGGCTTCGACTTGGACGAGCACATAACTTATTAATATTTTGATGCAAACCTACTTGACTTCACTTGCAGAGGTGGAGTATGAGAGTTATGAAGACTATGAACAGCTTGCAAAACTGCTATTTTTGATGTTCGCCAACAGCTTAAGCAGAAATAATAATAACCCTGGTGGAATAAGTCTTTTTAAAAAAAAAAAAAAAAATCCTGAGCAAATGATATTAACAGCAGCAGCTGTTCAGTCGCTTTCTCACTGCATGCAAGGAAAAAAAATGCATGCTTTCTTTTCTTTAAGCAACCTAAACATGTAGGAAAGTTTCAATCTCTCCCATTAAGTTTTAACCCACAGTCCTTGAGCGGATGCAACATTTTTCATTTTACTTTTACTTAGTTGTTGATGCAGCATCCTCAGTCTAACAGCTATCCATGTGTATCCGAAAGAGTCGTGCAGGTAAAGTGGGTCAATGCTGGGCTTGCGTTTCGCAGCATAGGCACAATTTGTGAAGCACCTTATGAAAAACACAATGCGTATCACCCAAAGGACAGATAAGTTTCCAAATCTGTTTGTGAAACCCCTGCAGTTGGCATTTTTTTGCAGAATTATGATTGAAAGAACTGTAGGGCTGAATCTAATCCATTAAAGTCAGTGACCCGTTTCCCTGTTGTTTTATTGGTGTCGGTACCGTGTCACTGGTCTTTGTGGTGATGCGTTTAAAGGAGTAGTTCACTTTTGAAAAAACTTGCTGATAATTTACTCACCCCCATGTCATCCAAGATGTCCATGTCTCAAAAAAGAAATAAAGGTTTTTGATGAAAATAGTCCAGGATTTTTCTCCATACAATGGACTTCAATGGGAACCAAACGGTTCAAGGTCCAAAAGACAGTTTCAGTACAAACTCTGCAGACTGTTCAAAGGGCTTTAAACGATTCTAGACGACGAATAAGGGTCTTATCAAGCGAAACGATCGCTCATTTAATAAATAAATAACAAAGTTTAAGTTTCATAAGCTCAAATGATCGCCTTGCTCTGTTCTGTGTGACTCTCCTGTCAAATAAACAAATCTTTTCCCGAGTCAATTTGTTCATTTTGTTCGTTGAATGAACCAAATAACTCGGAAAAAAAAATTGTTCATTTTGATGAACGAGTTCGAACAGGAGAGTCACGAACGCGCATCGCAGAACACATTTGAGCTTATAAAACGTAATCTTTGTCATTTTTTGTTTTAAATGAGCGATCGTTTCGCTTGATAAGACCCTTATTATCGTCTGGAATCGTTTAAAGCCTTTCGAACAATTTGCAGTTTGCACTAAAACTGTCTTTTGGACCTTGAACCGTTTGGTTCACAATAAAGTCCATTATATGGAGAAAAATCCTGGAATGTTTTCATCAAAAACCTAAATTTCTTTTTATGTTTCAGTCAGCTTTCCGGGAACCTTAAATGTCTGTCTGGCGTTCTCAGGGTCAGCACGGATCTGTTCTTCCTGCGCTGACACAAAGATCAACAGTGCCTCTGAATTTCGAACAGACGGTGTTATGTTATTTCGAACACATTGTTCTTTGGAGAACAAAGTGCTGCCAAAAGGCTATGCTTCCTCTAAACTTTTTAGTGTTTTATCAAAAGAACAGTTGTTTTTAGCACAGATTGTGTTGTCACTTCATTGTGTGACTTCATACATCAGATCTGTGTGCTCTCCTTGGATGATGATTTCATGCTGCACTTCTTTTGCGACAGGATGGATCAAAACATTCGACAAGTACTACAATGACCAGACCCAGCATATCTTCAACAACATGTTGGTGAAGCTGGCGGAAGATCCTCGTCGAAAGTTCATTTGGTCAGAAATATCATTTTTCGCCAAATGGTGGGAAAGCGCAGATGCACAAAAACAAGAGGCAATGCGCAAGTGAGTAAATTTTGCTGCTGAAAATTCAGATTTTCCATCAAAGGAATAAATTGCATTTTTAAAATGTATTCAAATAGAAAACAAGTTTTTAAAATTCACTGCATTTTCCTTGGTGAGCATAAAATACTTTAAAAAACATTAAAAAACGGTAGCGAACCTGTCATGAACGGACCATTCTTCAGTTCAGTTTCAATCCAATCAGCACTCTTGTTTACACTTAAGTGTCTTGATTCAGTCCCACATGCCCATTCTTGATCAGTTCATCTTCTTAACTCGGTAATCTGCTGAAGGTTAATTAGTCCAAATGAGATGCTCCTTATATAGCCTGATCTAATGTTGTGGATTTCCTCACCTCATCTTGCGATCTGTGCTTTCAGATTTAAGAATCCTCTTTAAACCCGTTTTTCTTTCAGGCTGATCCTCAGTGGACAGCTTGAGATGGTGACAGGAGGCTGGGTCATGACGGATGAAGCCAACGCTCACTATTTCGCCATGATCGATCAGCTCATTGAAGGCCATCAGTGGCTGGAGAGAAATCTGGGTATGGTTATTTTGTGGGGTGGTGTGGGTTAGTGGTTACCGTATCTGCATATTTTCTTGATATGGGAGATGCAGGCTTGATCCTAAAAGTGGAATATTTAATCGGCGTGTTACTGCAGGTGTGACCCCTCGTTCAGGCTGGGCCGTTGATCCGTTCGGGCACAGCGCCACGATGCCTTACCTACTGAAACGGGCGAACATGACCAGCATGCTGATCCAGAGGGTCCATTACTCCATCAAAAAGCACTTTTCTGCCACTCGGAGCCTTGAGTTCATGTGGAGGCAGGCCTGGGGTAAATGACTACAAATATAAAAACATGCATTCACATTTAAATCCACACGGTTTCAAATTAAAGGAATACTGCACTTTTTTTTTGGAAATAGGCTCATTTTACCACTCCCCCAGAGTTAAACAGTTGAGTTTTACCTTTTTTGAATCCATTCAGCCGATTTTCTGATATTTAGAAGAATATCTGTAATCAGACAGTTTCTGGTCTCATTGACTTCCATAGTAGGAAAAAAATATACTATGGAAGTCAATGAGACCATCTGTCTGGTTACTGATATTCTTCTAAATATCAGAAAATCGTCTGAATGGATTTGAAAACGGTAAAACTCAACTGTTTAACTCTGGGGGAGTGGTAAAATGAGCCTATTTCCAAAAAAAGTGGAGTATCCCTTGAAGACAGATAAAATACATGAAGTTACTTTATAAGCAGTGTTATTTAGTATTATTTATATACTGTAATTTTTTTATATTTTTATTTTCAGATTCTATTTTTATTTTATTGTAGTAATTAATTTTGTTATGCTTTTGTCATTTTTATTAGTTTATGTTTTATTTTTAAATATTTTTATTTAGCTCTAGTATTTTAGTACTACTTCAACTTTTTTTTTTTTTTCGGTTATTTGGCAAGGCTGTATTTAAATATATATATATATATATTTATTTATTTATTTATTTATTAAGTAATTATAATTTTTTTTCAATTAACAAAAACAGTTGTAATAGTTTTAGTTACGGAGAACTCTGGCGCAAAATGAACCTTTGGTCTAGTAAAACATCGGTACCTAGTCAACCGTTCTCTGAGATTTGTTTTCATGATAATCGAATGTAAAGAGTTTTATCTCTAAAAACTGTTTAGCGTATAATGCTAGTATATGGGGGCATATAATAAGTAAAAAGAAATCGCTAGTTTATACCACTAACAAGGCTCAAAATAGCCCCAACAGTCACGTCAAGTCAAACCACGAACAACGTGCTGAGTGATCTGAACTGTATGAAGTTCAGTGAACTTCTGAACTGTATGAATGGCGTTCGGGGATCGACTTATCGAGACTATTCTCAAAGATGGCTCCTGTCTGTATACACAAAGTGGACTGTCTTTATAAGGTATTTTCCTATTAAACGGTCTGTACACTTACAAAGTTTTCAATGCTTCGTTTTGCATGTATGGACCCTCATTATGTTACTGTGTTAGTGTGGGGCTATTTTGAGCCTTGTTAGTGGTATAAACTAGCGATTTCTTTTTACTTAGTAAATGCCCCCATTACTAGCATTATACGCTAAACACTTTTTAGAGACAAAACTCTTTACATTCGATTATCATGAAAACAAATCTCAGAGAATGGTTGACTAGGTACCGATGTTTTATTAGACCAAAGGTTCATTTTGCGCCGGAGTACTCCTTTAACAACATATCATAGAGATTTTGGGGTGGCAGTGTGTTTTGCATGAGCAAGTGTAACGGAGGCCAGCTAGTAAAAAGCTGAGCGTGTGAACCTCACTCCCCTGGGCTCAAGAGGGACATTAGCGATTGACACTAGAGATTGCAGTCTTTAGTGTCCTTTGTTAATGTCCCCGCCGAAGAACGCCAGTTCGAATCCCACTCGGCGAGGGTCACATTGAACCGGTTAAATGTTAAAATTTAGTTAATACCTGTAATAGATCAGAATATAGCATTTGTAATCATTTTTTACATGTTGGAAATGTCTAATGAAGTTTTAGGAAAACACAAACCCTTGGCAGCCATTTATGAAAGCTTTGCCAACGAGTCTTGCCAAGCCATCTCAGATTTTTTTATTTTTTTTTATCTACAGATATTGAATCGAGCACAGACATGTTCTGCCACATGATGCCGTTTTACAGCTACGACGTGCCGCACACGTGTGGCCCAGACCCGAAGATTTGCTGTCAGTTTGATTTCAAGAGGCTGCCGGGCAGTCGCGTCAACTGCCCCTGGAAAGTGCCGCCCCGAGCCATCTCAGATGCCAACGTGGCCGAGAGGTGAGGCTGGCTGGAGGGCTGATTAATACGAAACCAGGAGATTAATGTGATTCGAGGGGGTTTAGCCAAAGAATGAATGTAGGTTAATTTCCTGTGTTAGCTAACAAAATTCATTTGTCCATCACCAAGCTGACGCCAGCTGTATTTATATGGGATGTGCTTGAACTGGGCTCAAACCCAAATCCATCTCTCTCTCTCTCTTTAGCTACATAGAAGAAAACCCGGATATTAACAAGCTTGTAGCAATTAATTTGCACCTGTCCTTACACTTCAGAGGTCTTTGAGGTTTACTGAAATAGGCAGAGGGTTTTATGAGGACACTTTTAGCTTCATGAGTCATTTCCTCCCAAATGTTCAAACATGTAGAATTGCTTTCAGCATGCCTACAAATGTAACGGCTAAGATGGAAACTAGGGAATTTAAACACATTCGTTCACTTGATATTCATTTATACACAATTAAAATAATATAATGAAGATAAATTATTAAAATGAATACTTTAAAACTTTAATAAAACTATTCATTTTTATTTGAAATTAGTATCTTGCATTTCTAAAAATGTATTAAATGAACACAATTAATTATGCCCCCTAAATAAATATATAGTCATGTATTTACAATATATATATATATATATATATATATATATATATATATATAATAAAAAAAGTCTTTTGTTCATCTAAGGCTGCATTTATTTGATCTAAAATACAATAAAAACAGTAATACTTTAAATTGTTATAATATTTCACTTTAGCTCTTAAAATTAGTTGATTGAAATTGAAATGTTCCATTTTAAACGCAAACCTGTATTTTCAGCATCAATACTCCAGTCTTCAGTGTCACATGATCCTTCATAAATCATTCTAATATGCTAATACTTTTCTAATTATTATCAATGGTGAAAAAAGTTGTGCTGCTTAATATTTTTGTGGAAACCGTGATGCATTTTTTAAATTCATCTTCATTAGAACATCATTTATTTGAAATTGAATTTTGTTACATTATTTTACATATATTTTTTGTTACATTTCTTTACTGTCACTTTTGATCAATTTAATGCATCCTTGCTGAATAAAAGTATACATTTCTTTATTTAAAAATCTGCTGAGCCCAAACTTGTTATAGATTTCAGTCTATTTAACGCTTAAATTGTTTTAATCGATTGACAGCCTTAATAAAAAACGACAACAGTCCAGTGGATTTACTTTATATTTGACATTTTCTGTTTCAGAGCTGGGGTTCTCCTTGATCAATACCGTAAAAAATCCAAGCTGTTCCGTAGTAAAGTGTTGCTGGTTCCTCTGGGGGACGACTTCCGCTATGACAAAGCAGTAGAGTGGGACCAGCAGTACTTAAACTACCAGAAACTGTTCGATTACATGAACTCCCACCCAGAAATGCATGTAAAGGTATGTGTAGGATCTTACCGCTCTATCGATACAAAACTACAATAACTGCCTGCATGTTTGTCAGGAGGATTCTTCAATTATGTCAAAAATGTTGTTAAAAAAACAACAACACAGCTCTTTTACCTCAGCATTGATAATTGAAATGAATAATTTAACTTGGTTGTGAGTGAAGATGCTTTTGATTTAAGAAAATGCAGAATTAATTGGAAATGCCCTATAAGCAAATCTCTGTGTTCTCAGGCCCAGTTTGCAACGCTGACAGACTACTTTAATGCGGTGTACAAGGCTAATGGAGTTGCCCAGGGGACGAGACCACCGAATTACCCTGTGCTGAGTGGAGACTTCTTCGCCTATGCAGATAGAGAGGACCATTACTGGAGTGGATACTACACCTCACGTCCCTTCTACAAAAACCTGGACCGTGTGCTAGAGTCTCACCTACGGTTAGTCAGAGAAACATCCAACTTATGTCTAATTCCTCAAGAAATGAATGTAGCTAGGGATGCGTGCCATCAGGAGATGTGTACACTGTGCTCATAAAGGGATTGACATGTTCAGCAAAAATACTGCAGTAGGCTGTGGCGTTTAAACAATGCCTACTTGGTACTAAGGGGCAATAGAAAAAGAAAGTACCCCATTATACGAACAGCAGCCTGAACCGCTGATACAAGGCAGGATGAATACATACTTCATGCTGTTTACGGCAAATTCCGAAACGTCTCGAATCGAGATTCATCAGACCAGACGATCTTCTATTGGCCAATTTTGATGAGACTGTGTGAATTGTAGGCTCAGTTTCCTTTTCTTAGCTGACAGGATTGTCACCCGGTGTGCTTTCTTTGGCTGATATTTATCTGTTCATGCTCATTTCCCAATTACATTTACCATCATCTAGCGTTTAATTAAAGTTAACGCTCTGATGGTCCTCGGTCACTTCTGACCGAATCATTTTCTGTTTTGAATTATTAAAAATCACAGCTTCATCGGAAGGTTATGATACTTGGTGACTTTTTTGGCATTTGGTATGTGAATACAAAAAAAAAATTGAGTTCATGATCCGAGCATGCTAAGTGGTCGTAAAAAAATTAGTTGCGATTTTGGTCTTTGGTCAAAAATGACCCCCATAGGAAATGAATGGGAAATTGACAAAAACACAAAAATTCACAACTTTTTATTTATTTATTTTATTATTTTTTTACTATTTTTAATAAGAAATAGTTTTTGAGATTGTTTCAATTATATATTCAAATCCACCAAAAAAAAAAAATTGTTCATAAACAGCTGGGGAATTCACATGCCTCTCCATAGAGAGCTGTACATGCCATCTAGTGGTTACACCATGTTTCTACGCTTTTTCTCTATACTGTAACCAGATGGTGCTAATTTTTTTCTGAAGGCCTAGACTCTATATTAAACAAAAATACTGCATTAATATTTTTTTAAAATAATATATATATATATATATATTTCCATTGAAAAATAGACCATAAATATTGCATAAATATTAATAAATTCAATCAAATTGTCTCAAAATACTAAATTAAAAAGAATAAATATTATAGATCAAAAATAAATTGCATTGGTTTTACTGGGATGGAAGAAGTTTCATTTTTAGGCCTCCGGTCACTTCTGACCGGGAAGGCGCAGGACGTGACTCATAAAGGAAGACCACCAGAGGGTTAATCAATCTATTAAAAAACGAATGATTTTATTATACTGTTAAATGTAATATTTACCAAATCCTATATTAATATCATTTTAAATGTACATTATAATATTGTGATGCCTAAATTCACGTTGTAGCGTTTAAAATGATTATATTCATTTTTAGTGTTTTATTTAAAGCATTTATTAAAAAAAATAGTCTTCTAAAGCCACTTATTAATCTTTAAACACTAATAATTTAACAACCCTTTAATCTGAAAATCTAATGGCTAAATTCACTTTTAAAATTATTAGTGTTTTATTTAAATGTATTCACAGCAGCTATTTATTTTTATTTTTTTACTATAACATGAAAATAACTATGTATTTATCCTTGTATTACAATGTAATTTTAATCGGTGCATAGTGCACAACGTTTAGTTACAATTTTCACCGAAATCAAACTACAAATGGTTCATTCATGCAAATTAAGCTGGGATTGAAGAGCATTTTTGCACAAAGCTGTCATTTAACACATAGTTGACAATTCAACAAGTAGCTTTCAGTCAAACATTTTTGCTAACAAGGTTTTGTGGAAGCCTTTTAATTTTTAATTGGCAACAAATTAAAATTTCCACTGACAAACTGCCATCAGGGTATCTGCATTAAATCCATTATTTTAGCAACTTTGGAAAGTGTCTGTTTTTATTTGCCAGAGATTCAATTATGCTTTGAATAATGGCCTGTTCTCTGCAGTATTACTGGGGAATAATTAAAACGGTGATTCTCCATGTGGGTGAAAGTTTTTCTCCAAAATTAAGCACGAGGCATTGCCTAATTACTGTCATTACTCGTTTTTTCAATTCTATTATCATTGTTTTTTCTGCCTGTCTAGTGTTGCTGTTTCGTTCAGTGTCATGCATCATTACATTTGCAAACTGAATGTTTGTTTGGTTTTGTGTTTCCTGTAGAGGGGCAGAAATTCTCTACAGTCTGGCGGTGGCTCACGCGAGACGTGCGGGCATAGAAGGGCGTTACCCCATTTCAGATTACTCCCTCCTGACCGATGCCAGGCGCAACATAGGGCTGTTCCAGCACCATGATGCCATCACGGGCACTGCCAAGGAGGCTGTTGTCATCGACTATGGAAACAGGTCTCTGGATAAAAACTTGCAGAATTGATCCCTTATTAACTAATTGAAAGATCGAAGGAAGTCTCTCAGGGTGATATTTGTGAAATATCATCTTTGATGGGCCAATTTTAGGTTTGTAAGTGGTTGATTTATTTTCCCTCCTGCAGGCTGTTGCGTTCTCTGGTTGGTCTGAAACGAGTAATCATGAATGCCGCACACTTCCTGGTAATAAAGAATAAAGACATTTACCGCTTCTACCAGACGGAGCCTTTCTTAGAGACGGTGAGGAGCAGCGTTGGTTTTTCTAAAATCAGCCCGTGTGTTTAAGAGTCTGACCTTTGACCTCTGTCCTTGTGACTGTAGGACGATAGGCGCGCCACACAGGATTCTCTCCCGCAGCGCACACTTATCGAGCTGGAATCTTCTCCCAGGTGAGATGCGTCATCCACAGATCTTGAATGCCTCAAATGCGGTTCTATGATTTTCATCGTCTTCCTCAGGTATCTAGTGCTGTTTAACCCCGTCGAGCAGGAGCGTCTGTGTGTGGTCACCGTTCTGGTGAATTCGGCGAGAGTGAGGGTGCTGACAGAAGACGGGCAAACGCTACCGGTTCAACTCAGCGCGCAGTGGATGTCCGCCATTGAGATGAGTGGAGAGGTTTACCAGGTGTGTCCAGTTGTGTTTATTTTCCTTGGAAGCATCTTCGATGAATGTCGTCTCAAAACCTACATGCTTGTTTCTTCCTCCAGGCCTCTTTCATGGCACGCCTCCCCGCTCTGGGATTGGCCGTCTTCCACCTGTACGACTCTGCTGACTCGCCCATGACCCTGCGCTCTGATACGCTGCTCAGGATACCAGGACGGGGTCAGAGCATACGTGGTTTGGACCCTCTGCCCGTGCGATCGCAAACGGTAGACGCCCAACCGTTCTACATCCAGAGCCAGTCTCTCACGCTAGGCTTCTCTGGAACCACTGGCCTGTTGGAGGTGAGATTATATTTTTTATGCATTATCTTTGTTTTTAAATTACAGGAAGTAAAGTGAGAAATGAACCAGGGCTGAGGGTAAAATGCAAAATAATATATATATATATATATATATATATATATATATATATGTGTGTATGTGTGAATTCAAGAAAAAACAGGGCTGTCCAATATAGTGTTTAACCTCTCAATATTATAAATGTTTAATTCGACATCAGCCTATATATAGCTGACATTATATATTTGCATATACTCATTTCCCATATTTTTGTCAAATCTAACAATGAACATCTTTTTTTATACTCTTCATTTATAATGTTGTGATGCCTAAATTCACTTGTTGCTAGGGCTGTCAAACGATTAATCGCGATTAATCACATCCAAAATAAAAGTTTGTGTTTTTTATATATATAAATACACATGCTTGTATATTTATTTAAGAAATATTTTAATTTATATACTGTATATAGATTTATATATATAATTTATATTATATATAAATATAAATATTTTATATATAAATAATATATTTTTTCTTAAATATATATATATATATATATATATATATATACACAAAACAGTGCACCCACATATATTATGTAAACACAAACTTTTATTTTGGATGCGATTAATCGTTTGACAGCCCTACGCATTTAAAACTATATATTTATTTTGGCAAAAAAGTATTTTGATATTGGCTATTTATCAGTTATCAGCCAATATTAGAGATTTTTCATTTATTGACATCATTCTACAA
Source organism: Pimephales promelas (assembly GCF_988280905.1). NCBI lineage: Eukaryota > Metazoa > Chordata > Actinopteri > Cypriniformes > Leuciscidae > Pimephales > Pimephales promelas. Next base: position 13,157,028 of record NC_142793.1, read on the forward strand.
TATATGGTGTGTATATCAGCTAGTATTGGATATTTAATTGTGCATGCTCGTTTCATGTTAAATGCTGTTAAATGTCATTTTTAGCATATCTCACAATGAATATCTATTTTTCATACTCTATAATGGTACTGAATTTTAACATCGGCCATAATATGAATTATAATAATACATTTAACGATAATTATCAGCTTGTTGGTATTAGCCATAATTGTAATATCTGTGCATTACTAAAAAATATTTGAAAGGAAAGGGAAAAAAAATGCCCTGGAAAAATGCTGAAAATCAACTCTACTGAGCAAATATTGCATGTTACAGTTTTTCTCCATTGGTTTGGCTCATTTCTTGAAACAGAAATTATAAGACCATTTGGCAAAACAGTTTTACAGTTCAGCACATCATCATGGTTCACCTGCAAAAGCTTTCACCTCTCCCAAAACAGTTCACTCATGCTTCAAAACTAAATTTCCTTCTTATTTAAGTCCCCAAAAATGCTCGGTCCTTTTGGCATTGTGTGAGCACTGCAAGTCCAAATGTTTAGATGTTTTGTCAGTCTGGCAGAGGACCATTGAAATATCCTTCAAGACTGCTTTTCAGTCTTAGCCCAGTCCTTCATTGACAATGGTTACTACACTATTTTTTTTGTCTAGCTAACAGAATACAATTCTGTATAAAACTGAAAAAAGAAAAAAAAGAAATAGGATTTTACGGTAAGAGTAGCCTCCAATGTTTGACATCGCACACACTGCCAAGGAAATTGTAACCATTATCATTCACACACATAAAGTAACTTCCATAAATCAGAGTAAAAAGAAAATGTACACAGCATAATATTCTGTAAATATACAGTTCTTCACTGGTCGCTGTCCTCATAATATGTCCTTGACTAATTTTGACAATTGAACATACTAATGTGCATGTGATGACTTAAACAACGAAATGACGCTGACAAGTTTTGGAGCGAACAACCATCAAACTGAGAATCAACAATCAGTCTGGATCAATAAGATATTGAGACTTGGACATCTGCAGTTTGATGAAATGAATGAGAAATTCAATTCTGTTGTGAACAATTGCCAAGTGCTTTGGAGGTTTGTCCTTGTTGTTTTGAGAATGTAATTTCTGTTTCAAGAAATGAGCCAAACCAATGGAGAAAAACTGTAATAAAAAAAGGAAGTTTTCCAAGCTATGACATCAGCAGTCTATTTTTATGTCCAGTCATCAGGACGAGTGTTTTTATTTTTATTGGTTGCCAAATTAAATGAAACGCATCACTGTCCTATTTTTGTAGTACATTTGCTGTCATATCCTTTTTTAGAATCTGAGTCAGCATATCTGCAAGTCTAAAATAATTAATTCTCTCTCTTTTCTCCAACAGAGCATTCGACGTAAAGACGATCCCCAGGAGGTGAGGGTACAGATTCAGTTCCTCACATACGGAACTCGATCCTCCAAGGACAAGAGCGGGGCCTATCTCTTCCTGCCAGACGGAAATGCCAAGGTAGTCTCCCTGTAGTCTTGACTGGGGTGAAAAGCCATTTATCAAACAACGTGGGGTGAATTAACACCTTCCTTTCCGCTCGTTCTCAGCCCTATTCGCAGAGAGAAGCCCCTATAGTGCGTGTGGTGGAAGGTCCTCTCTTCTCTGAGGTTGTGGCACATTATCAGCACTTCCAGCAGACGGTCCGCATTCATAATGTTCCAGGTACTCCATCCATCCTTCAGGCGTCATGTTCGGCACACAAGTTCGATCGTGTGAGGACGTTCATTTATTCCTGACATATCACACTTTGTCTCTGTCATTCAGGAGTTGATGGTCTTTCTCTGGACATCACCACCATGGTGGACATCAGAGATCAAAATAACAAGGAGCTGGCCATGCGGCTGGTTACCGACATCCAGAGCAAAGACACTTTCTACACAGACCTCAACGGCTTCCAGGTGAAGTGCACATCTACAAGCTTTTAATCTATCAGGTTCAAATAGATGTGGCACATCATACTTCTTTTGAGTCTTTAAAATAATGAAATATAGCATCATGGAGCAAAAGCTCATTGGCCTCGACCCAGATTACTCTACCAGATAATCAAGCTAATGCTCCACCATTTCCCTCCTCTTCAGATGCAGCCTCGTCGGTACTTCCAGAAACTTCCACTGCAAGCTAATTTCTACCCCATGCCCACCACGGCATATATTCAGGACAGCCAGTACCGACTCACGCTCCACACGGCCCAGGCACTCGGGGTCAGCAGCGTGTCCAGCGGTGAGTGGGGGTTTGCAAATACTGATGTTACAATGGTCCATGCCAAATCAGTGACACTTCATGCACAATATATATTGTTACCATACTGCTTATTGTCCATTGTTATAGTTTTTTTTGAACTTTTATATATCATTTTGTTGGTATATTACAATATTAATTAGGTGACGTGACTACTTTGATACAAACGTATATATACTGATCATCAGTAATATCTGTACCAGGCCTTGACATTAACGTTTTTACCCCCAAAGTTACTTGACACTCAGTATTTTCTCCATCCATCCATCCAAATAAATAAATAAATAAATATTCGCCAAGATCGACATTTTGTGTGTATTTGACTGTTTAAGCGCAATCAGCAGCTAAAACAATTTTTTATTACTAAGAGACAGTACGTGGACAAATCTGAGAAATTATTAAAATTATGCGCAATACGTGCAATCCTACAGCGAAATTTAAGCCCTGTAACGGCAACAATGTTCATCCGGAGCAAATAAAGTGAGTGAGTGAGGAGAGGAGGGTTTGTGTGTCACTCGCTCAGCAAGAATCTGGTCTGCGGAAAATGAGTATCGGAAGATATTTCAGTATCAGAAAAATCTATATTTTTGACAAAATCACATTGCATTTAGTTTATTATATCAGATGCTTTTTTAAATAAAAGACTACAATTGAAAAAAGTATATATTATAGGCTATATACATATCTGTGTTTATCAAGCCCTTAAAGGTACCATATTTGTTATATTTTTGAAATACACATTTTTCTTTTGAAATACAAAAACTAATTAAACACACTTTAATTGGATATTTACATAAACTTTAAAATGACAGCATGTAGCCTAACATTTTAATTGGCTAATTAATATTAATTAGGTTATGATGCTTACTAAGCAACAAAAGTTTCTTAAAAATTGATATTCATGTGTTGAGCATGAACATGAATCATGTTCTTTGGCATCGCAGGATTCAAACTTTTTTATACCCGTGTACCAAATCGAGCTGCCAATGCTGTTGAAAAACTTGCCTCATTATGCTGTTTTCAATCGAGTATCGACTTTGTAGCAAAGTACCGGTACTTTTCAGGTCCGTAGCGGTGAGTTCTTAGCAGAATGGAACATGAATTAGGGACTGAGACGGCAGGGAGGTGGAAAACACTAACAGTGGGACAGCGCTCAGGTTCTATATTGATTTGATGCAATGTATCCAATAATGAAGATGAAGTGAGTGTACCGTCTAATGCTTTGCCTCCCTCTATCCTATTATCCCCCTCTACCTCTTCATCTTTCCGTCTTATGCTCTTTCCATCTTCTACAGGTCAGCTGGAGGTGATCCTAGACCGCAGACTGATGCAAGATGATAACAGGGGTCTAGGGCAGGGCCTGAAGGACAACAAACGAACGGCCAACCGCTTCCGCCTTCTGCTGGAGAAGAGGAGCAGCAGTGAAGATGTGAGTTATGATTGCACACGTACATGAACCAAACCAGTCAAACTCAAACTTTGGTTGATTTATAAATCAATCAGTTGGCGGCTCTTGGTCAGAATAAGCATGTACTATTCTAATCCCACAAATTAAAATTACATTTAAATGTGCAGAATGTAATATTGAGAGCTAGACTAGCCAGAGAGAGTGTTTCTCCCACCCACTCATTAGACTCATTGCTCATGCGGGTTAACGAGCGCAATTGACAATAGAAGTTGACGAGCGTTATACTGTAAGTTGATGAGTCGATTTAGCTGAGTTTTAATATGCCTCTGGACATAGAGCTTTTTAGCTGGATGCCGGGGCTTTTAGTTTTAGTAATATTCGATCTCTGACTTGGTTCATTTCCTGGGCTACAAATGGGCTTTTCTGTCAAATGGCAACCCAGGGTGTTGAAATACTATTGGGTAAATTGGCAGTGGGCGGGATTAGAGATCAAAACAATTAGACATTCCGACACAAAACGCACATTTCAAATTAGAATAACTGGTTGTAGCATTGTTTTTGTTTTTTTGGAGAAACAAGTATGTGAACTTAATATGTTTGCTGAGTTTTAGGAAACATGTTATGGTATTTTTGTGCTTTAGTTCAGTCAAAAAAAAATACGTACAGCACCTTTAAGATTCTTCTGTAATAATAATCTTTAATCATTATAATTTAAAATGACATTCAAAAACTGAATGACTAGTCCATGACTAGTTCTTCCCCAGACTTTAGGTTTGTACACGCTTATTCCCACCTACTTAGGGGAAGAGGTTGCCTGACAGACATGGAAAGCAGCCTATCACAAAATAGAAATTCAATTAAAACAAGTTAAAATGAAAAGATCTTCTTTTAAAGTATGAAATATTTTTGTGGGTAGAGACATGTCTTATTTCTGTTTTTATCATTTTTTCCCCTATAATAATAATAATAATATTAAATCTATAGAGTAGCCCTCAATCCGTATTCACTTTATAGCCCTTAATCCTGTAATTGTGGACAACTGTGGGCACAGAGGACTCAGGTGTGATCCTAATTTTTATTTATTATAAATATTACATCACTGTCTTCGATAAAGTTTTGTCTATCCATTTATGGTGTTTTTGAATTTATTTACTTCAAAAAGTACCATATTTTCTATGTAAATTATGTCTATGTAAATTAATTACTATGTAGTTTTATTTTTGTGTTTTTTTAAACTACATTAAAATATCATTCCAATAAGTTCTTAATAGAGCTAAAACCTAAAGATGAAGTGACTTTGCTGTCACCTGGTGTGTTATTTTATTTTAGAATGCTCAATTACAGTTTTTCCCATTCATTTCTATGGGTGCCCATTTTTGACCCAAATACAAGATTAAGAAGTTTTTTAACTTACTATTGTAAAATTGAGTCAAAAAAAAAAAATTGTGTGTGTTCAGGAGGCAAACTTAGGAAAAGTAGCCAAGTCTTGGACCGCTCAGATCAAGGGAAGTATTTTTTAAAAATAAATCAAAACTATTTTGCCCACATTTGTCCAGAATACGGTTTTAGGGTTAAAACAAATCTGAACAAAGTTTACAAACTGTGGGCCCTTAAACAAAATTACTTAGACGTCCTAGGGCGTTTTCACGCCTGAAAGTCCGCACCAAGGTCCGAACCAAAGTTTTGATCATCAGTTTTGATGCATTTTATACTTTCAGAAAGTTTTGGTTTGGTTTCACACTGCAATTATGCGAGCGTACTAAAGAGCTTTACTCGGTATACTTGCGTCCTGTCGTCATCATCTATGTGGGCTGCATCTTGACATTGATTGGTTTAGTAAATGGACATCTGCATGTTGTCAATTCGGCGGGTAACTTTGACAACATGAACGAACAAACGCATATCGTTGCAACTATATTGCTATTTTTATGGCATAATTACCTGCATCACCAACTATACACAAGGCTAGTTCAAATTCGCCAAATGAATGTCCTCGTCGTGCGAACATTTTATCGTCGCCGGCAGGAAAGAAGACTGCAAGTTGACTTCTTATGTCATCAGACCATACTTCAATTAAAAACCTCGTCTCCTCATCTCCCCATGTGCTACACGGCTCATTTCTCCTGCCACCTTTTTGGGAACCACCAGAACTTCCTGTGAAAGGTCTGAAAGTCCGAACCACAGAAATGCTTTCACACTAGAAACGAACCAAACCTTTTTTCAGTTTGATCCGGACCGAGACTACCTCTTTTCGTCGGACCAAATTTCATGTTTGGTTCGGACCGTGGTCTCACACCTGTAATTTTGATTCGGACCAAACTAAAAGGTCTGAAAGTCCGGACCAAACACGATAGGTGTGAAAGAGCCCTTAATTTCTCAGAAGTGCAGCCCAATACCTTTTTAATACAGTTTTATTTCCTGGCTGACTGATAAAAACCTGTGCACTCTGACTGGCACAAGTCGGGTAGCAGATGATTAATCTGATTGGGAGCCAGCAATTTCGGCTTCACGAGAGAGACACTGTTATGCATACCAAAATATGGGTGTCCTGCATCAGTGTGAGACGTTTCAAACTCTGTCACTCTGTGGCCTGTAGGGGGCGCTCTATCGTTACTCATGAGAGCTTTGTGAAGGCTCCTGGGGGACACTATGGTTCTGAGACTAGTGTCTAAAAGCTGCCAAGTGTGTAATAATAGTTAATGGGCTTTAGAGTTTTTACACGCCGACTCGAATTGATTTGAATAATAGGCTATACTTTTTCATTCAAATCATGATGTCGCCTAAAAGATTATAAATAATATAGTGATATTGGACGATAAAATAGGGGCAAAGCTCATCACAGCCCTCCTCATTCATTTCACAACCTCTTTTTGTTTTTTAATCCTGTCTGTCTATCACTTATTATCATGTCTTTCTCCCCTCATGCATGCAGCCTGCTGGCTCCTATGCCAAAGTCTCCAACATGATAAACAAAATCATTGCAGGTATTTTAGGAGACGACCAGAAAGAGGTAACTACTGCAGCGGTGGAGAGTCATAGTGCTGCGTAGCAGTTTCGAGAGCCCTAGTTCAGCTTGTTACCATAGCAACAAGCGACAGGTTTCCACCTGGATTAAGAGGCCAAAGGTCGTTGCCTGTCTCCTATCTCTACCTCTGTAGCTGAGCCCCCAAACCTTTTATTCACCTTATTTTATAACGTAACACTGGTGCTTTAGCTTCTGGAGTGATTTGCTTTGTAGAAAAACAGTTATGCTGCTTGAATTCATTATCATAATCATGAACACTGGTATGTATATTTATAGATCTATAATTACAGCATTCTTCTAGTTAAGTACCTATAGTGGCTAATGAATCGGAAGTCTCACACATTCAAAGAAAATAGCCCGCTTTTGCGTTGCAAAATAAGGTGGATGGTGTAACAGGCAGAAGATCAGTAGTATATAGAGGATATTGAGAATCTGATCTCATACAGTGACCCCAATTCTTTTTGCGGTTACGGTATGTCATGTGAAGGTGAGTGCACTTTCATCAGGTTGTTTTACTTGTGTGTTTCCTGATGCATGTCTGTGTCTTCCAGCCGGTGGACAGCAGACCGGTCAGCTTCCCGTCGCTGCTCAGTCACATGACCTCCACCATCCTGAACCATGAGGTGCTGGCACTGCCTGTGTTGCCCAGGAAACATGGTGTGCCACCCATGCGTACCTTCGCTCCATTGGCTGGCACCGTGCCCTGCGACTTCCACCTGCTGAACCTCAGGAGCATCCAAAGCCCGGTAAATGAGTCCTGAAAAACAAAAATGTGCCTGTATTGATTTCACCTGATGAGGACTTATGACTTGCGTAATGAGAACGAGAAAATAAGTGTTTGAGATCTTGTGGTCTGGTGGTTTTATTGATTATTTTAATCAACATTGATTTCAAATCGTTTTATTTATGTTTTTTCAGCAGGACGCTCACTCTCCATCTCCTCATACGGCTCTGCTCCTCCATCGACTGGGCTTGGACTGTGGTCTGGAGGCCCAGAACCCTGGTTTCAACTGCTCCACCACACAAGGCCAGGTCAGTGTCCTTAAAGAGAAAAATGGTTTACCTAAAAAGAAAATGAGCACACACATATACAGTAAATATACATAGTGTGTGGATGCATGTACAGTGATGTGAATAAGTTTGGACACCCATGCTAAAGTTGCCTAAAAAGAGGAATAAAAAATCATCTTTTGGATATTGATCTTAATGCCTTAATTAGAAAAATGAGGAAAACTCCAACCTTTAAGGACACAGATTTTCTTTGTGAATGAATAATGTATCATAAATAAATAAATGTTTTTCCTTAAAATACAGGGTGCATAAGTCAGGGCACCCATATGTTAAATTCCCATAGAGTCAGGCAGATTTTTTTTTTTTTAAAAGCCAGTTATTTCATGGATTTTATGCATCCTGATAAAGTTCCCTTGGCCTTTGGAATTAAAATATCCCCACATCATCACACACCATTCACCACACCTAGAGATTGGCATGGTTTTACTTCAGTTAGCCTAATAGCTGGTTTGATTTGCGTTGAAAGATGATCTTATGGAACGTACCCCATGCCAATCTCTAGGTGTGGTGGAAGGTGAAAGGCCAAAGGAACTTTATCAGGATGCATATTATCCTGGATCCATGAAATAACTGGCTTTTAACAATAAAAATCTGCCTGACTCTATGGGAATTTAACATATGGGTGCCCTGACTTATGCACCCTGTATTTTAAAGAAAAACATTTATTTATTTATGATACCTTATTCATTCACAAAGAAAATTTGTGTCCTTAAAGGTTGGAGTTTTCCTCATTTTTCTAATTAAGGCATTAAGATCAATATCCAAAAGATGGCTTTTTAGGCAACTTTAGCATGGGTGTCCAAACTTATTCACATCACTGTAGGTCTGTTAAAGGCTATTTTCTTTAAAGTCCTGATCTTTCTTCCTAGCTCTCCATTTCCGGGCTGTTCCGTGGGCTGGATCTCCAGCTCCTGCAGCCCATGTCTCTGTCTCTAATGCACTCACAGCCTCCGCTCTCTAACGACTCCTCCATCAATCTGGAGCCAATGGAGATCTCCGCCTACAAGCTCAAGCTGTGCTAGAGCGGTGTTGCACCAGAACCGGGCTCTAGTCCGTGTGGACCCTCGGAACCTGTGCTAAAGCAGAGAACCACAGCTGGATGAGCAGAGGACTCTTTGGGAGATCGTTTATCCAGACTTAACGTATCCGAATCAACACGAAGGCGCTAACTATACCCTCAAAACTGGGGGAAAAACTCGAGGAGGAGAACGTTCCAGCCAGTCATGTTTGGTAGCCGGTCCGGGTGCTGAGATAAGAATGTCCATGATTGTTTTTTTTAAATCAGATTTTAATAGGCAGAACACTATTTGATCAACATCTTTTTATTCCAGCAGTGCCGACCATTGTCGTATTGTTTTTTTTTTCCCCCCTTTTGTCTTTGGCTGGAATCGCTGATCTTTTTTTTTTATCATTCCGTCATCCCTGGAGTTCGTACTGTATGTAAATATCTCAAAAGCTACATTCACAACTGGATCTATACAAAATTGTGGGACTCAGTGCAATACGTGAAGCTTCTCGCCGCTTTATTTCTTCATTTTCTTTGATTTTCTACTACGCTTGAATCCGTGTCATTGTCGTTTGAGCTCACGCAGTTCTTTGTTTCTTTAGCTCTGCTGTGGACGGTTCTGCCTATGCTCGGCGGCCACATGTTTTCTTTTTTCTTTCTATGAATGTCAATCACCACGCTCGGCCTGCGAAGGCTGTCAGTGCTGTAACCGACGCGGCATTTACAGCTCTTTCTTTCAGGGCGGCTCGCAACACTTCGCTGACAGCAGAAGACGTCCGTGACCCAGCAGCGGTTCGGTCTTCAGATAGCTCCTTCATTGTTTTTTTTGTTTTTTTTTAATTAGGTTATTGCTCAAATCGCATGATGAGAGCTGACCCATTCGCTTGATATACCTTCTCACAATATTTTCAGGTAAGGGTAGCAACGGATTCCCATGGTCAGAATTCGCCAATTTCCCACATATATGAAAATGCATTTAGGCCTTATCTCGCTGTAGGAAAGCCATCTGTAATGTGTAGCAGAGCCATCTCAGTCCTCGCTTCTGGCGTTTGTCTGTCACCTCGGTTTGCTCGAATCTGATAGTTTTGAACATGAAAATGCTGTCTGTGTGTCTGTCAACCTATCGTGTCTCGCTTCTCCTATCCTGTCTGTCTGACCCAGGAAAATCTGTACTATATCTGATTAAAAATGCAGAAAAATATTCTCACTTCTCTGACTTTCAACTCCTCGTCTGATCATCTCTCTGTCCATTTATCAGTCAGACCATCAACCGTCTTCTCCAGCTAATCAAGTTCCAGAAAAGCGTCCAATCAGGAAGATAATTCCTCTCAGGAGGAACTCCAAGTATGGAGTGCCAAACGTCTGTCCGATTGCTTTGTAAAAGATTCTGGGGGACGTTTGCTATTCCAGAATGTTCTCCCTTCTGTAATTCAGTCTCATCTGTTTCATATTCGCTGTCTGTGCATTTCACTGCCATGCTTGTTTTCCCTGTGTATACGCTTTCCGGTCCGACAGATATCCTTGTTAATGTTTTTTTTTTTTTTTTTTTTTTATGTTGTGTGTTCTGAGATGCTAAAGATTTTCTGTTCTCAAGAAATTAGTGAATTGAGAGGTTTGAGCTTTCCTGTTTTGGTTTCCTATTGAGAGTGTTCATAAAAATGACTCGTGCAAGCAAATGCGAAAAAAACATTAAAGTGGACGTTTAATAAAGATCACACATTGATTCTAGGTGGTTGTGTACATTTTGAAGGGATATTTCACGTTTCCCTTTGTTGCCAGAAGCTTAATTGTTGTGCTCTGAATCACAGACAGGGGGCAGTAGGGAGTCGTCTGCCATTTAATGTGGCTTGAGCGGGAGAGAGGCGTGGGGTGTGAAATGTGGAGTTCAGTTAACAAAAGCTCACAAGAGATGCTGCTTTTTACATCCAAACATCCTCCGTGATAGCTAGGATATCGGCTACTGATTTATTAGACAACCTTTGGAGAGAGCTGGAAATACCACCCTCTTCTCACCAAGCTGACAGGTCTACTGAAATCAGACTGGCTTTTTTTTTTGCCTATATATTTTTTAGATGCCCTTTCATGCTCAGTTGAGACCAGATTCGGTTTTCTCCCCAGCAGATGGGTTTGTGTGCTAAAGGGCGAGTTGCTCTCTGAGCCCAGGCGTTTGAGAAAGAGGCCATTCTTCTTAATAAGTCTGAGGGCTGAGACGGCAATAAAACTCAATCTCGCCACTGAGGACTTTAATAAAATGAGAGAGGCACTGATAGAGATTGAGACGTTTTTGAGGAATTAGTTGGGATAAAAATGAAAATGCTGTCATTTATACTTACCCTCATGTTGTTTAAAACCATTATGATTTCTTTCCCATATTGAATGCAAAATGAGAGGAATGTCAAAGCTACACTTTTCCTATACAATGAAGTACAGAAACCATGGACTGTCGAGCTGTGAAAATGACCAATAACGACTCCGCTGTATTCTAAGAGAAACAGAATGAAATTTAAGGTATTATAACCACTGAAAATCATGTTCTTTGCCTTAGTTCTTGACACAAAAATAATTGATGAAATGATTGGTTCTTACATATGGAAGCTTGTTTCCGCCATAGAATGAAAAATATAAAAGGTAATTGCGACTTTTTTATCTCACAATTCTTGACTTTTTTTCCTCACAATTGCGAGTTTACTTCTCGCAATTCTGACATTATTTCTCAGAATTGCGAGATAAAAAGTCAGAATTGCAAGATATAAAGTCACAATTGCGAGATATAAAGTCACAATTGCGAGATGGAAAGTCAGAATTGCAAGATATAAAGTCAGAATTGCGTGATATAAAGTCGCAAAAGTTGCAATTGCGAGATATAAAGTCAGAATTGCGAGATATAAAGTCGGAATTGCTAGATAGTCGCAATTGCGTGTTATAAAGTCAGAAATGCATGATATAAAGTCAGAATTGTGAGATATAAACTAGACTATAAAGTTATTTTTTTCCCCTTAGAATTAGCCTGATAAGTCGCAATTGCGAGTTTATATCTCACAATTCTGAGAAAAGATGTTAGAATTTCGACATATAAACTCACAATTATGTGTTATAAAGTCAGAATTGTGAGATGTAAACTCGCAATTGTGAGAAAAAAAGTCAAAATTGTGAGATGAAAATTCGCACTTCTGTCTTTTTTTTTCTCAGAATTGCGACTTTATATCACGCAATTCTGAGTTTATATCTCGCAATTCTGACTTTATATCACTTAATTCTGACTTTATATCTCGCAATTGCGACTTTATATCACACAATTCTGACTTTTTATCTGAGAAATAGTCAGAAGTGCGAGATATAAACTCGCAATTGTGAGAAAAAAGGGCAGAATTGTGAGATAAGGTGTCACAATTATTTATTTAATTTTTTTATTCAGTGGCGGAAACAAACTTCCATACTTATGTCTTGTAACCAAACACAATTTTTACAAATGTGAAAGTGAAAAGTCAGCTTTCAGCAAGAGACTCAAGGCCCATTCACATTAATAATATATAGTGGCTGCACAAATGCACGATACTGTTCTTTTATTATAAGTGTGTGCAGTAGATATGCCCTTTAAAGGGCTGCTCACACCAAGAACGATAATATATATTATCCGCAAGAACGATAATATATATTATCCGCTCGTGATGTTTGCTTTAATTCGTCAGCTGGAAAAAAAAAATTGTTCTGAAAATGATTCCAATGAGACAGTGTCTTTGTCTCGTTATTACAGTTACACAAACATATGGTTTCAGGAGACTTGGAAAACAGCACACAAGTAACATGGTTATTTTTGGAGTTTGATTCATTCTATAAAAAAGAGCAGCGTGAACATTGTTAAAAACATTGTATGTGCTCAATAAGAATTAAAAACACAGGTTTGGATCTGGGTGTTCACTGGAATAAGATCAAAGCAAATTTGTGTGTAAATAAGTAATAAGCTTATTCCAGCACAAAGCTAAACTCAATAGCAACTCATCAGATAGATTCATTGAAGTGCTGACTAAACACTTAAACCAACTCCACGATTCCTTATATTCTGCTTCAGATGCAAGTCGAGCCTCAGTTCAAAAAATCCAGCACCACCTACTTGTTCTGAATGTCAGCAGAACTTTTTTCTTTTTTATCTTTAAAGGGCATGTTGAGCCTTTCCTCAAAGAATAGAGCAAACACGTTACATCGTACTAAATTCAGCCTAATATAATAATTTCAAAAGAACAGAAATAGTGCCTCATCTCAGAGGAACTGAGGATCTGTGCCTCTCGTTCAGCCCATTAACAAGGCTGATAAAACCTTTTAAGTGATTGTGGAGCATCTAAAATGGATAATAAGGTGCTGTCTGCAAGGTTTTTCATCGCTGGAAGTAAAAATACAAAAGTGCAAACTGATGGCAGCACTGATTCTTGTACTATTAGTCAAAGACATGTTTGTTACATTAGCGGTTGGATGGCAAATCAATGGAAGCTTGTTTCCGCCACAGAATGAAAAATAAAAGAGGTAATTGCGACTTTTTATCTCACAATTCGGACTTTTTCTCACAATTGCGAGTTTACATCTCTTTATTTCTCAGAATTGCGAGAAGTAAAGTCAGAATTGCAAGATGTAAAGTCGCAATTGCGTGATATAAAGTCGCAATTGCGTGTTATAAAGTCAAAATTGCGTGATATAAAGTCGCAATTGCGTGATATAAAGTCGCAATTGCGTGTTATAAAGTCGCAATTGCGTGTTATAAAGTCAAAATTGCGTGATATAAAGTCGCAATTGCGTGATATAAAGTCGCAATTGCGTGTTATAAAGTCGCAATTGCGTGATATAAAGTCACAATTGCGTGATATGAAGTCGCAATTGCGTGATATGAAGTCGCAATTGCGTGATATGAAGTCGCAATTGCGTGATATTAAGTCGCAATTGCGTGTTATAAAGTCAAAATTGCGTGATATAAAGTCGCAATTGCGTGTTATAAAGTCAAAATTGCGTGATATAAAGTCGCAATTGCGTGATATAAAGTCGCAATTGCGTGATATAAAGTCGCAATTGCGTGTTATAAAGTCGCAATTGCGTGATATAAAGTCACAATTGCGTGATATGAAGTCGCAATTGCGTGATATGAAGTCGCAATTGCGTGATATGAAGTCGCAATTGCGTGATATAAAGTCGCAATTGCATGATATAAAGTCGCAACTGTGTGATACAAAGTCGCAATTGTGTGATATAAAGTCGCAATTGTGTGATATAAAGTCGCAATTGCAAGATATAATGTCAGAATTGCGAGATATAAACTATTCTGAGGGGGGAAAGTTAGTCTTTTTCCCCCTTAGAATTGGCAGGATAAGTCGCAATTGCGAGTTTATATCTCACAATTCTGAGAAAAGATGTCAGAATTTCGACATATAAACTCGCAATTGTGAGATAAAAAGTCGTACTTCTGTCTTTTTTTTCTCAGAATTGTGACTATATCTTGCAATTCTGACTTTATATCTCACAATTGCGACTTTATTTCTCACAATTCTGACTTCATATCACCCAATTGTGAGATAAAAAGTCGCAATTATTTTATAATTTTTTTTTTTTATTCAGTGGCGGAAACAAGCTTCCATACAAATCAATGGGAGTAAGCTGAGCATGGTGGAAATATATTTCCAATTCCCTTAAGAAGAGCAGTGAAGATGAGAAACAACATGACATCACTCTCATGAGTAGCTGGACCATCCATATTTCTGTCTTATTGCTCAATTAGTATGTATGTAGCAGCCTCAGTCTCACTTATAATGCCAAGTAGGCAGAAGCTTCCAGCGCAGAATATGAGATCCTGTCCCTCCCAGCTGAACTAATTACGGAAAGCATTTTAAATGTGCCATTTCCATAAACTAGATCTCTCCTCCCTCTTCAGGGAGTTGGAATGAAAAACAGTAAGTGTAAGTTTTTCTCTGCCTTCATGGAAACATGAAAAGTTTAGGCCATCTTATAAAGTACCCATGAAATATTGATGATCCTCCACTGCACACCTCGTAGAGAAGTGCATAATGTGTGTGTTATTAATTTAGACTGATGATGCGTGTCTCTGTGTGAATTATGGCAAATTGGCATCAATAAAAAACGCATTTCAACAGATATTCAAGTACTTTTAAATGGCATCAAACATGAATGCAACAGATGTTTGTAATTAATTTAATGACTGCAGTGCTGGCAGCAGCAACAAAAATGTTAAATATTTTAATGTAATGCTGAAAGACCTGTTAAAATGAACCATTCTTCTGATGAACACAAAACAAGATATTTGGAATATGGGTAACCAAACAGTTGATGGGCCCAATTGACTTTTCATAGAAAAAAGGGTTCATTGGGGCTCTATATATGAAGCATAGGGTTTTTTACTCAACTCCAAAGAACCTTTTATGCTAAAAAAAGGTTCTATAATGATAAGAAAGAACACTTTTGGCACAAAGGTTCTTTATAGGCTATTATTCATTCATATATTACATTATTCTGCAACATTTTGTAGTTGTAATTCAATTATTGTTTATTAAACTGTTAATATCCCATTTTAATCATGCTGATATTTGGAGCAGAAAAACTGAAATGGCACTCTTTGTGTGATATTGATTAACTACATAAAATGATACAAATATATACATTTTCTAATCCCCATATATTGAATTTTGTGATCATTCACATGCATTCATAAATACATTTTAGAGTCTTGATGTTCATAAATAATATGAAATGTTTAATCCAGAAAGGACAAAACAAATGATAATGAATGAACCCAAAAGGTTCCATATAGAACCATTTTCCTGGTTACACTTATTATTGAACCCTTAAAAAGGGTTCTGTATAGAACCTTTTAGGGGTTCCAAATATGTAGCGCTGATAGAACCTTTTAAGGTTCTATATAGAACCTCTTCTTCTAAGAGTGTATGGAAAAAATATATATTATGGAAGCCAACAGTTTGGTCGGTTGTTTGATCAACTGTTCGTCAATATCAAATGTTTGGTCACCGACATTCTTTAAAATATCTTGCAAAGAAATGCATACAGGTTTGGAAAAACTTGATGGTAAATTATGACAGAATTTCAATTTTTGGGTGACCTAGCCCTTTAAGTAGTAAACAGTTAAATAATAATGAGCTATTTTACCCATTTTTGAGTATATTTTTATTCTTATTAGAGTATTGCATTATTGGATAAGCAGCATGCTATAGTCAATCCTATTTTAATTAGTTATAAGTTTGGATTTCTTTGTGGTAGCTTAAAAAAGAGCTCTCCAAATCTGTCATTTATAAGGTTCTCCTTCTGTAAACAAGCTGCCTTAGAAGGTATGTACTAGCTTTCCGGATCAGTTGAATCGTAGGGTTTTTTGTGCAGTTGTATTTGTGTATGACTCAAATGTCATAAGATTATGAAAGAACACAGCAAGAGCTTCTCAAATAGCAGTTGAATTCATGTCTCAGGGCCGACATTGACCTTTTGAGAAATATATATATATGACGCATTTCCTCTTGAGGCTCCTCTGTGTTAGGGCAGACGAGTTTTTAAGTCAAAATCTGTTGTGAAAATCAATAAAAATAACCTCTGGGACAAAGTTTCTTTTTGTTTAAACACTAATATTGAAAACCCACAGTGTTTATCCACTGAGCCATTTGAGAAAGAACCAGCTAATTAGCTCAGAGACAAAACAAACATAAATGATCTTCAAAAAAGTACCGTAAAATGAAGTTACGGCGTAACGTTGAGAGCTCCTCGTATCAACCAAAGATTGCGCTGTATCTAGCTTGACTGACAGATAAGATCTCTGCACATCGAGCTGTTTCAGTTCAGCACTTCGATCGCTTGTTTGCCTATGATTCCCACTGTTCTGAATCCGTGCCGGAGGCTCTTAGTAGGCATAGGGTTGTGCGAGTATCTAATTCCATGATGTTATGGTTCACTCTGCCGATGTTGTTGCAACATTTCTACTGCAACAGAAATTATGCACAGTTAAATCATCCCTGATCGAATCAGCGGAAATGTCCCGGAGCTGCCTTTGACTAGCAGAGAGAGAGAGCAGAATGCATTGTCAGGATGCAAGGACTTATCGCACAAATGATGCCAAATGGAATTTACAGAAAAAGTGCGAGAAGTTTTGTGCATAAAACAGTCCAAACTTTTAATAAAAAGTTGACTGGACCAAATTACAGCCCTTTTCGTGTTACAAAGTCTGCTCAAAGTTTACTCAAACCCTGCGCGCTCACAACATCAACACCAAACACACACCCACTGATGTTATCGATCCTCTTCAGTGGTTGAAATCTCAGGGCATTAGAGCCAGACCACTGGGACAAATAAAAGTGAAAATAAAGGGAATCATTCGGCGCAGCGGAGATGTCCTGGGTTTAATGACATTCGGGTCAAACCACAACTGCAAGATTATAGCTCATATATATCTTTCACTCTCTCTCATATACACACACACACAAACATCTCGCAGCGGATCTATAAGTCTAAGTAGTGCAGACTAGTTCTGTATATAAAAAAACTGCCCGACACGGGGCGTTAAAGGGCACTCTGAGTCCGTATAAAGGCAGTCTTTTCACTGTGATACTCCAGCTCTTCGCTGTCTGACTCAGAGTTCATCGCTGCATCCTCGTCCCCCCACACAGTGGGGATTCCCCGGTACGACACTTTACCCCGGCTGAGTCCAAACCCAAAGCCCACTCGTATCCCCCCTCCGCTTGTGTCCGTCACCGGCAGTTTGGTCCTCCGACAGAACGGGGCGCTGGCTGCTCCCGAGTGCAACTGAAGCAGCACGAAAACGGCTGCGAAAGTGGCCAGGATGAAGGCACAGCTGAGCACTGCCACCAACGCCGGCAGTCTCGAGGACAGACCAGGTTCATGCAAAGATTCCTCCGAGCTCGGATCCGCCTCGTGCTGGAGCACGGGAATGCTGGGGGATTTCCGCTGCACCTGGTTCTGGTGCAAGCAGGAAGTGACCGTTAAGTGACTGTGGGGGGGACAGGAAAGACATTCGTTCTCCCCGGACGCGAAGCACGTGAGACAGGCCGGGTGGCAGGGCAGGCACGCTTGTACGGTAGAGTGCTCCACCCAGTTGTCCAGAGACAAGTTAAGCACCTGCAGCCCAGAGCTGAAGCCGGGAGGACAGGACTTCACACAGCCTTGCAAGAAAAGCAAGAAACCCGTGCTGCATTCTGGAAAACAGAGATCAGAAGAACGCTTAATCGCAGATGTTATGACTGCAAAGAACACGGAATTGTATTTGAAACTTATTTTACTTCTGTAATGGGACAGTTTTGTGAGAAACGAAAAAGATCGTGGGCTATGATGATATTGGTTAATATTATCCCCCCACCCGCTCATGCAGCCTTGGTTATGTCAGCAGATTGTGATGGTTGTGATGAAAGTGAATATGGAAATAAACATTTTGGTAACACTACATTAGTTACAATTTGTTAAAGGAGTAGTTCACTTTAAAAAAAAAAAAAAAACTTTTGCTGATAATTTATTCACCCCCATGTCATACAGGATGTCCATGTCTTTCTTTCTTCAGTCGAAAAGAAATTAAGGTTTTTTGTTAAAAACATTCCAGGATTTTTCTCCATATAATGGACTTCATTGGGAACCAAATGGTTCAAGGTCCAAATGAGAGTTTCAGTGCAACTTCAAAGGGCTTTAAACGACACCAGACGATGAATAAGTGTCTTATCAAGCGAAACGATTTTTAAGTTCTATAAGCTCAAATGCTCACCTTGCTCTGTTCTGTGATGAGCGTTCGTGTTCGAACTCGTTCATCAAAATGAACAAATCTTTTTTCGATTCATGACTCGAAGGGTCCTAGATAAGACCCTTATTCATCGTCTGGTGTCATTTAAAGCTCTTTGAAGCTGCACTGAAACTCTCATTTAGACCTTGAACCGTTTGGTTCCCATTGAAGTCCATTATATGGAGAAAATCCTGGAATGTTTTCATCAAAAACCTTAATTTCTTTTCGACTGAAGAAAGAAAGACATGGACATCTTGGATGACATGAGGGTGAGTAAATTATCAGCAAAAGTTTTTTTTTAAAGTGAACTACTCCTTTAATGCAATAGGTATCATTAACTTTTTTTGTTGTTTGTTAATACTTTAGGCCATGCCAGCTACACACACACACACACACACACACAAACATTAGTATATGTAGAAATAAACATCAATGCTATACAATGTATGAAAAATTGAGTGTTAATTCATGTTTAATATTGTGCTGACCTCATTGTAAAGTGTTACCACATTTGTTTTATTAAGAATAGCATAAGTCGATGAATAACCTAACACAAGCACATGATTGCAAATTTTTTAATTTTTTTAGCTAATTTCTAACATCACACAGAGTTCTGAAATGTGTCAGAAAGCAAATAGCGGCCATTTAGGTAACTTGTCTGCTCAACTACTGCCAAGGTGGCAGTTAACGACACGTGAGTTAACGTCTACGTGATATGCAGGTAAATGCCGTATACTCACGAGGAAATTAACTGATTAACTACAGTTAAAATGTCAACATATTTATAGCTAGATTCCTGGTCAAAAACAAAGTAGAAATTTGAAGCAATTTACATTGCAACCTTTAGTATTACGATTTGTTGCCACTAAAGAAGACACAGCAAGTACATACTACGGTCTGCATACTTTCAATACATTAGCTAAACGTTTATTTCATTTTCATTCATTTGCATATGTTTCTGGGATAAGACCAGGTACATTTATTAAAGTCAATAGGGTCAATTTATGCTGTGCACTCATTTTTTGCCCTAATAGGACAAATGATTGACCTTGTAAAATCCAGTAGTACCTGCAGTCACAGTGAGAACACCTTATGAAAAATTTAAACTTTTTAGCAAAGTCTGTCCTTGAGCACTCTGCAGTACTGCAGGCACAATATAAGGCCATGAGGGAGAAATCCATCAAGTCTCCACAGCACCTTTAAATAATATAATATTCGTTTAACAAAATTAAGGTTTGTTTACTGCCCTCTGAAGGTTGAGAAGGTACGACTTCTTTAATAATGCACAGTTTATTTAATTTAAAGCTCTGTGGCATCAATCTGAAGTGCAATATTTATACTCATAAACATATATTAATATTCATAAACACAATGGGCGGTCATACTGAGACATATGAACATTTTTATGACATGGGTTTTGCCAAGGGAATTACCATGTGCTTGTGTGTAAATTTTTCCTTCTGGTCATGAATGTCTTCACCTATGAAAGCTCGTCTATTAAGGGTTGTGTATGTTTATTTGAATGCACTTTGTTCCAGGGCATGTGTCTTACCAATGCAGATCTGCTGGGTGTCAAAGGTTTTGCAGCTGTTGTTTGAGGGCCGGGTGTAATCGGAAATGGACGGATCTGATGCACTAGAGCCGGTGCCATATAAAATGAGTGTGAACTGGGAAAGAACACCTGTGGAAAAGACCTTGAACTTTAAAGATGCTGTGACCGTCAACAAAAACCCAAATACAATTCACACAGCACAAAAATCCTTTTCTTAATCAGTGTTTTTTTAAGATTAAAATAAGATAGATATACTTCAAAAGCAATTTATGTAAGTTATGCAGTTTATGTTTTCTGATCCCACTGGCAAATTGTTTCATTTTTTCTTTCAGGCAAAATTCAAACAAAATTTAGTGAGATTTATTTTTAAAACTAGAAAAAGCTATTTGCCAGTGGGGTTAGAAAACTAAACTTAATTCAAGATTTATACTTAGAAATGCATTTTATCTTCTTCCCAACCATTTTCCTTTGTCACATTATTTTATCTTGTTTCAAAGAATGTTTGAAGTAAAAAAAAAAATATAATACTGATAATAAAAAAGCTTATTGCAGTACCATAGTCATTAAGTCCAGCCACATTCTCGATCTCCAGGGTCCATTCTCCCCGAGGGTCCTCATCCCAGGAGTGTGTGGTCATGAAAGCCCAGTCATTGAAGCCTTCAGCTGAATTATCCTGAGGCCTGAAGACAAACAGAAAAGAAAGAAGATCTATATGTGTGTGCAAGTCTATCTGAGAACGTGATGTATTTTTTTTATTGAGCTGATGAGTTGATTTACAGTCTTTGCATGCTACGATTCATTGAGTACACACTACCATTCAAAAGTCTTTCATTCCGCAAGGACGTATTAAATTAATAAAAAAAGTAAAGACATTTATGTTACAAAATATTTCTATTTAAACAATCCGTTCTTTTGGACTTTCCAATTCGGTTTAAAAACATTTATCAGTTTTCAACAATTCACATTTTTCTTGAGAAATATCAGCAAATTATGGTGATTTGTTAAGGATCATGTGACACTGAAGACTGACGTAATGCTGAAAATTCAGCACAATTCAATTATATTGAAAAAATACGTTATTTGAGATAATATTGTGCAAGATTATTACAGTTTTAATGCATTTCTATGATCAAATAAATGCAGACTTCGTGAACATAAAAGACTTCCCAACCCTAAACTTTTTAACTTCAGTGTATGCAAATGTATATGCTAATAGCATGCCTGAGTGTGTTTACCGTGCAGCCAGTAGTGTGGAACGAGTTCCCAGTGGGCTGATGAGGTGAATAGCCAGGTTTCCTCTGTGGTTATAGGAGAGGGTGAGTCTGGCCTGGACGTGCTCCAAAGAGCTCACAAAGTCCGGCTGGCCAGAGCAGGCCTCTAAATTTCTGCTAAAGATCAGGTGGTTTCTTATGTCCCTACAACACAGAAGAATCTGAACTTATACTCCACTCTCACAAGCAACTGTGTAATGAATATAATATAATATAATCTAGTTTGCCTGTCCTTAAAAGGTGACCTCTCCCAGGTAGCAAGCATTAGTGGGCATTACCAATCTGGTGTATTGATATATTGCCTGCGCAGCATGAGGTGTTTGACCGTCATTACCTGGGCTCGGTCAGCATATTAATGACACATTTGTGCTGCGGCCCAATGCTGGTCCAGTTCTGGGCCAACGTGACCATGGCGCTTGCATCCAGCAGACCATAGCCGTAAGAATGGCTCACTGCCACATAAAGAGAGACAGAGAGAGATGGAAAAAGTAACAAGGTCAGAAATGTCCAATGAATAAATAAATGCAGCTCTAATTGATAGGTCACGTGAATTGTCATTTACCTAATCGGCCCACACCATTGGTCCTCCAGTCGTTGGTTATTAGGTGGGCAGGACGTGAGGTTCTTACTACGAGATGCTGCATGTCTCTCCAGGTCAGGTTCATGCTGGATGTTGTACAAAAAAAGTAAAAGCAATATGAGCACTACATGGAAGAAGGGACACAGATTTATTTCTATATTCAAAAGATAATTATCCTCTTGGATGTGACAGGGTGTATTTTTGAAAGACAAATAACTTTTACACGAGTCACAGAAAATTGCAAATGGAAATATTCCGTCCTGGGGCCATGCATCATTTTGCAATTAAACAGCCGACGAGGCCCTTTCCCCCCCAACTTAAAACCCAGAATTGTATTCCCTGAAAATCCAGCAATATCATATTCAATTTATAACTGTATTTCCTTGGTTCCAACTCCAGCTAATTCGCTTGTCGGCTGTAGTTCTACATGGTGGAAACAAGCGGCTTTGGGACTCGTGCCCCCCACGGGAAAAGTTGAAAAGTTATTTCTCAACAGGGTTTTTCAGGGTAAACCAAGTCTGTGATTGGACAATTCCACCAAAATGAAATGGATGTAGACTAAAGATACGCCGTTAGACAATATGAAAAAATCCTGCTCTGGCATTCGTATATTTTTCAGGGTCATCCAATTCATAAGCTTTCAATATTTTTGACCTCACAATAAATGACTTAGAGTGTAAATTCATGTCACATGCACAATTTATAAACCAAAAGAAACAGCACAGGTGCAGCGATTTACAGATCACTACTGAAATTCTCATGTTGTATGTACATTGCATTTTAGATATTGATATTGATTGAAGTGCCAATGCTGGAAAACATGCCAGAGCCTTTAAAAATAATGGACTCAAACCAGGAATCTGAAAACTAATGGACAGGGAGAAGAATGTCCCCACCACTCAAAGGTTTCATAAACAACAAAAGTACAGCTGGACAGCTACAGTATGACTAGAATCACTAGAATCATGGTAAATGGACTGCATTTATATAGCGCTTTCACAGACCCAATGGCTACTAAAGCGCTATACATTTGCCTGAAATTCACCCATTCATACACTCATTCATACACCGACAGTGGTGTCAGCCAAGCAAGGCACCATCCAGCTTGTCGGGAGCAGCTGGATATAATAGCTGTTTATAATAGGAGAATCATTCCTATTATAAAACAATAAATTACAATAGAAGCTTTCAGGCGCACATTCATTTGGCAGACACCCCAATCCTGCTTTTCTTTCTTTATATATTATAGTATATAATATTATTTAATATTATAGTAAAATATGATAAAAATCGCTGAAAAAGTTTGATGACTTTGCCCCAAAATAAGATTTAAAACGCCCTTTTCACCACAGGGTTATTCTTTTACTCTGCATGCGCAAGGGTTCTCGTCTCCGCTGTCGCAAACCTCAACTGTGCGCATGCGTCAGTGCAACCAGACGATAGGCTTACATGTTTCTCGGCTTGACTGTTAAAAGAAGACGATTGGCTTTCCAGCAGGAGGGGCGGGGCATGTGCATACAACCGCCATCTTTGGTGTTACGGGTTTTCCCTATATAGTTGTATTGAGGATTGAGTAAGTGGCATGTCTCTTTATAAATTGTCTCTGGTAGTAATGAACATCGAATATTCAAAGCTTTGGAATCTCTATATGTTTGTCTGTCCGTTTGCAGTTTGATTATTTCGAGAACAGTTCATCCAAACGACTTCACAAGGGAGTGCAGTGCCATATTTGGAGCAATACAGACAGGTGAGACGTGACACGTTCAAAATAAACGTTTAATAAACTACAGAAAGCGGCGCGCCTCACGCGACCAGAGCTTATATGCTATATAAAAATATTTAATCGTGATTAATCGCATTAATGTCATAGTTAATTCGCGATTAATCATTAATTAACCACACATTTTTATCTATTCTAAATGTCTCTTGATTTCTTTTGTCGCATTAATTTTTCTCTTTTTAATGCTTTTATCAACATGGAAAAGTGGATCGGATTGCTTTGTGAAAATGTTTTTTTATTGAAAACAACATTGGCATGTACTGTGTTCAATTTCACACTACCGTTCTCACTAACGTTCCACTCAAAACGTAACGTTAACCAACTATTTGGCCCAAACAAGTGTGTGCGATGTCGTGCCTGTTGTTTTGTTTCCAGTCTAGCTAGATCCGCTTGCGCTTTGGTTGACGAAGCAACAAAACGTCCTCGCACAGCGCAATCCATTGAAATTAATGGGTTTTATACATAGCGCATGCCGCGTCCTGTTGCAAAAGCATATAAAGACGTTTGCAAGGCTAAAAAGACCAGTAATTGCGCAATACAAAATTTTACGCCGTTAAAATGGGTTTGCCTTAACGCCATTAATAACGCGTTTAACTGACATCCCTAATATATATATATATATATAATACAAATCTTAATATTATTTCACAATATTGCTGTTTTACTGCATAAGTTTTATCCAAATAAAAGCAGACTTCTGTCAAAAACAAAAACCTCTTACTGACCACAAATATATTTATGTATACACAAACTTTACATTTTACATAATATATTTTTTGTTATAGTAATGTTTGTTATAGTACAAATTAAAATGCAAAATTACTCCTGAGACAGGTTCAAAGATCCCCCAGCCAAGCGCTGGCTCAGTCACAAGCACACATTTCGGTGGAAAATTAGTATGACTGCCTTTCTCGCTCACAGGTTCAAAAGTCACCTACAGCGCGACATCACAAAACTTCTGCCCGATGAAAAGAGCAGAGTTGTGACAGAAAGAGAAAAGAAATCTACGACCTTTGTAGAAAAACAATTCTCCAAAAACGTCACTGTCTCTTTCATTGTGGAGCAAGCACAATCAAAGCTAGTACCAGCGGGGTTTACAGCCCTGAACAGCAGGGGCCGAACTCACACATAAACAAACACAGTGCACGAACTAGGATCCCCAAGACACCACCACACACAAACAAAGGCAAAGAAACCCGACGCTTATGTGAGACCTGAATGCCTTATTAGCGCCTCACAGCATACAGGATTAAATACTCTGCAGGTTCATTAATTGAGCATGATGACTTGATGTTGTATAGTGGCCTTTGGGTCAATCGGCCCTGAACGAGGAGTGAAGATTGGCAGCCATCACACGTCTCTTTCCATCTCTCCTTCTTTATTTTGGATGAGCAATGTCAAGGCAATGTCAGAGAGTGTCGGAGGGCTGAAGATGATGTGCACGGGGTAATGAAGTCTAACCGATGAGAGAGAATGATGGACAGGAGTGGGTAAAACATGGGTGCGGATGTCTGTAGGTAGAGACAGGTGTCATTGTTGTCATCACTCACTTGGCCTCCAGAGCGAGAGCGATGATTCCGGCGGCCAGGGGAGCCGAGGCGGACGTGCCCGTGTGCGAATCTGTGCACTTCTTCCTCAGGTCCGTCGTCACCTGTAAAAACAAAGTTCGATGGAAAGGTCAGACGTGTTATTGGCCAGTTATCAGAAAGGACATAGGTTGTTGCTATATATGAGGTGTTGGTGTGGGCGTCTTTTAGCCAGAGGTGCCTGTCAAAGAGCCTGACAACAATGTAAGTCCGAGAGGGAAGGAAAAACCTTCAGTCATGAGATGTGTGACAGCTTGGGAGACTTAATAAGCTGGTACCTCACACCTGAGGGTTTGGGTTTTTAATCATGCCGTAGGAGACATGGGGACATGTGTGAATGACAACGGTCAGGATGAGAGGAAATCCAGCCCGAGGCTACAGAACCATCAGAGCATACACAGGTGAGTACCTGCCAGACACCCACACATACTCGTTCTTTATCATTGCTTTTTTTTGTCTCTGTCCCTTTCAGTCTGATTTAAACATGTACAGATGCATAAAATCCCACCCCAGTGCTGTCGGCAAGATTGTGTCCATTTTTAAATTGAATCTGTTATTGCCTTTGTCATCCTAATGGAACAGGGCGTCTCAGAAGAGGGAGAGGGGGAGCTATCGCAGTCAAACATACTGGGACAGACTTGACATCAAGCAAACAAACACTCTAAAGCCACCCGAAACATCTCAGATGAGCTTCAGTGAGCTGGCAGAGATAGACCTGCCTGGAGAGTCTGAAATCACTTTCACAGGAATGAGCAAATCAGAGATTCAAACAGAGTTACTACCCACAGCACAGGAAATCATATTTTCCTCTCAATGTGAGTTTGAATTGAACTGAATTAAATTGGTCAAAAAGACCCAAGTTATCAGTTTGAATATCCACAAATAAAATATAAGCTATATAAAATGAAGGCAATAATATTGCAATACTATTTTCAGTTAGTTCTTTTGATTAGATCTTTCAATCAATGACTTGAACAGATCATTCCAATTACAATGAACAAAATT
Source organism: Pimephales promelas (assembly GCF_988280905.1). Lineage (NCBI taxonomy): Eukaryota > Metazoa > Chordata > Actinopteri > Cypriniformes > Leuciscidae > Pimephales > Pimephales promelas. Next base: position 13,183,368 of record NC_142793.1, read on the forward strand.
CACAAATTATGAATCACTGAATCAAGTCTTTGAATTAATGATTTAGTCGCATCATTCAAATTCCAATGAACAAATCATTCAGTCATAAATCAATGAATTAGATCTTTAAATCAATGACCCAACCAAATCATTCTGAATCATTCATAAATCAGATATTTAAATTACTGACTCAACTGGATCGTACTAATTTAAGTGAACAAATCATTCATAAATCATGAATCAGTGTTTCAAATCTTTGAATTAAAGACTTAACTAATCAATCATTAATCAATGAATCAACCAAGTAACTAAAAATATCAGTTGATTCAAACGAAGGAGCACACAAATGTAAGAACCAAGAAAAGTTAGGGAACTGTCAACAGTCTTCAGTAAATAACAACTTGTCTATCGGTCTGTTCCTCACACAACTGCTATTTTATGACTTGAAAGACTTTAAAAAAAAACTATTTTATGACAGAAGACTGAAAATATAAAGCACTTTTTTTGGTGATTGACATCCCCAGTCCTCGTACAATTATTATATAGAAATGAGTGACAAGGTAATTTGAGTATTTGACAGATTTTTCTGGAAAGACTTGTTGTAAATTTTGCAGAAAACACTGCCAGAGCGTAAACTAACCAAGACCATCAAGATGTCTTTTGGAACTTCTTTTTAAAGGCGTCTTTTGGCCTAATTAACTTGCCCTAATTAAAAAGCCTACTCAGACACTCTCAAATACAGCTTAGGCAGATAAAAGGAAGGTATGCAACTGAAAACTTGCAAATAAGACCCAAAGATTCTGCAATGCAGCATATTTGGTATTCAAAAATTGCCATCTCTGTCTTTTGCTTTTTCACTCGGTTTAATTTCTCTGCTCTTTCTCTCTTTGCTTTTTCCGACACCCTTTTCTGATTTCCATTCTTGGAGGACACGCTGGGGACAGAAAAGCAGATGTGTACGGCATGCAGCAGCAGCACCTGTGATGGGGAAGTTTTCAGACGTTACTCTAAAGTGATTTTTTGCCTCCTTAGGGCATGGCGTGCTTGAGCTCTTTTTCATATAGCCCACAGGAAATCACAGCAGCAGATGTGGAAATCATTTCACCGCCTGACACTTCATCTTCACAGCACGCTGTGTGGGGCGGCACTCCATCACTCACTTTCCCTATGTACAGTCGTGACGTGGCCATTTAAACCATGTGGAAAATTTGGCACACACGATCTGTTTGCTCTGACATTTACGGTTCTTGCTGACAACTGAGAATGGTAGTATTTGAGTGAAGAAATTAAGGTTTATCTGTGCGCTGTTAACGTGTAAATGGTGCAATGCTGAAAAGTGAAGTTATTCTATATATGGTGCATTTAATGAGTGGTTGTAGCAAAGTGTGTATATGTTTCACATGATCAAAACCAGCAGCCATATCACCCTGTAGCCCAAGACTAATTGCCCCCAGAAGCTAAGCAGAGTTAAGCCTGGTCAGTGCCTGAAGGGAGACCTTCTAGGAAATAGTATTGTCACGATACCAAAATTATTGCTTCGATACCGATACCAAGTCAAGTATTGCGATTTCGATACTTTTTCGATACTTTTCCTGAAAAGGAAAGTATTTCTTACAAGGCTTTTCCTTTGCATAGGTCTGTGCTCTTTAATGCTGTAATAACCTAATATAAATAAATCACTGACATGCACATGCTCTGATTATAATCATATAGCCGATAGATCATTTTGCTGATGTTTTGTATCCTTTATTTTAGCAGCTTGCAAATTATTTATGCTATCTATGAAAGTTGGGGGGAAAGTTGTACACACCTAATACAAAAATAAATGAAACATTTAACCAGTTAACTAGTAGATAATTCATTTAGTTCGCTATTAAATAAGAGATCTAGCGCTAAAATCTGTTGTTGTTTTTTTAAATCAAGCACCGCTCTTTATCGCTGCTATCAGTTGGATACAGTGTCTTTTGCGGCTCACGCAGTCGCGCACCGTCTTCACACGGACGCGCTTCAAACTATCGCCGTTGTAGAGACCTCTGGATTGTGTTGCTAATAACTTGCAATGTATACCTATCACACCACCTGCCCACCGGGAAAAGATCCGACTCTCCTGATTGCCACTCCAAACACAGACGTTCATAGGGAGAGACTGGAAGCGTGCGTGGCACACACCAACATGAAATACGTCTCTTACAAATCTGGGTCGCGGTCATTCATAAAAGTATTGATACTAATAAATTTAGGTATCGTGAAGTTTTTAATTTCCGAGTATCGCGATACTTTTGAAGTATCTGTGCACCGTGCAACACTACTAGGAAAACCAGGTTGCTGCTGGAAGAGGTGTTCGTGAGGCCAACGATGTGACCCAGTATAGGGATGGGGACACTATAATTTAATAAGCACCGTCCTTCGGTTAAAACGTTAAACTAAGACCCTGACTCTCTGTGGTCATAAAAAATCTGGATAAAGTCCCTCTATTGACCTTTATCAATCATGGGCTCCTAATAATAATCCCCATGCTTTCAATTGGCTCTATCACTCTCTCTCCTCTCCACCTATCTGGTGTGTCATCATCCAAGTGGCTGCACACTGGCAGTGGTTTAGGGGAGACCCCTTAAAATGATTGTAAAGCGCTTTGGGTGTACAACAGTATATAGTAAAGCGCCTCATTTCAGAAATCTTTTGTATGCATATTTGTGCACAAGAAATATTTCTTAGTAACAGTATTGAAAACAGTTGTGCTGCTTAATATTTTTGTCAATATTCTTTGATAAACAGCAAGCTCAAAAAGAATAGCATTTATTTGAATATTACATTATATATTTGTTTCATAAACTGAAAAATTGGCAAGTTTATGTTTAAAACAAAACAAATATTTAAATGTAATATTCATCACTATTAAATTATAAAAACTCAATATTTATACATCTATATATATAATATAAAAATAGAAGATTTTCTGTGAGAACATGCAGTGTTTTGTATGCGTTTCTGTATGAAAATTTGAACACAAATGAGTTCATTATATGACTCTAGTCTAATGTGTGGATACAAAGATTTGTTTGCACATATGAACGCACATATGAGTGTTAAATACATACAATCTGTTTCTCGTTGAGATTTCCGCTGCTGTAGGTGGTGGCAAGGGTTGAGGAACAGGCCTCGCTGTACCACGGCACATTGCCATATTGCGTGGTGCTGCTGATGGAGAGCGTGTATATACTGTTGGTGTATCCATCACAGTTGCAGCTGTCCCGCTCTCGCCCTCCGTTTCCTGATGCCCACATGAAGATGGAGCCCAGCCCACCTCGACCCTGAAACAGATTCAACCTGGTCATTCACTCTTTCCAATGTATAGTTCATTCAAAAACTTTTACTTTTACTATTACTCACCAAGGCTACACTTATTTGATGAAAAATACAGTAAAAACAACACTTCTGTGAATAATTATAATTTATGCAAATCTGGCAACGCTGAATTTTCAGCATCATCACTCCAGTATTCAGTCATATAATCCTGTATTCTAATATGCTGGTTTTAGGGCTGTCAACTTTAGTCGTTTAGTCGACTAATCGGTCGATGCCGTCGTGGTCGACTGACATTCTTATTGGTCGACCAGTTGCATTTTTTTTTTTTTTTTTACCAATAGAAGAAATTTTTCAATGACTTACTCCTTGATATTTATTCATTTATAAGCAGTTATTTATTACTGTATTATAAATATAATTAGCCTATGTTTTGTCCCCAACTTTAAAATGCTTTAATTTAGGCTATTTTTGTAACTGCGCCACAGTTTAGCGCACACACATAATACACTCGGGAACCGCACCTGTGGCTGACTGCGCTGCTGCTCGCGCTCGGTAAGGGATGCTGTATTCATTCAGTTAGAACGCTGCTTGTTTTGGCTTTAGTCGACAAAATGTCCAGGAAATATAAATCTTTTGTCTGGCTGCATTTTAAAACAAAGACGACAAGACTGTGGAGGGAGGCGATCGCGTTGCCATTATGAGCGCACAAGTCGCGCGCCTACATTTAAAATCGAACTTGAGCGCGCAAAAGACGCGAGCAGCCTTTTAACGGCTATATCATGCTGACTCAATAGATTGTGTTTTCTTAATGTTTTCGTTTTTATTTGTACACTTGACGCATTTGAAAATAGCCTAAATAATGCAACAAAACGAAAATAAACCTATACGCGGTCCTACAGCCTATTATAGGATTGTTTTTAAGTTATTTGGGTTTTTTTGAGTGTTGTTTAAAACGCCTTGATCGTCAGGACTAAAGTTAACCCATAGCTTTGAAAGTAAAGAAGAATATAAAGCCTGTATAAACGAGAGCTTTTGTTGGGATTTTTCATTATGTGGCAGATAGCAGTTATATTTTTTGCAGCGTGTGGTGTGGTCAGGTGCGCGATTGGGACTGTAGACCTAGGACAGAGCTCTTCACTTTTTGCAGTTAAAAAATCACTTAATTTTCAAAGAATTGTATTATTATTATAGTTTTATTTATTTGTGATGTTTTTTCGTTGTTGTTTTATAAATGCTCAATGACAATTGTTTAAAAAATGTTTAATCAAAACATCACGTTTTTTTTTTTTTTTTTTTTTTTTTTAGTCGACTAATCGTTGAGCAGGACTCGACTTTGGTCGACTAAGGATATCTTTGGTTGAATACAGCCCTAGCTGGTTTGCTGCTAAAGGAAAGATTTCTTAAATGTCTTTACTGTCACTCATCAATTTAATGTGTCCTTGCAGAATACAAGTGTTAATTTCTTTAAAAATAATCTTTCTGACCCCAAACTTTTGAACAGTTGCGTAAATAGAGACGGACACCTGCTGTCTAAATGTATTACAGTCTCATCCCACAGCCTGTTTACATAATTGGCACACGGCAACTGAAAACTGCCAGATTCAATCTGATTGGCCGGCCTTTTGAGACTTGGTGCACAAGTTTTTACCACCTGGAAACAATTGCAGTTTACAGTTGCTAGGCTGATAGAAACATTCTAAGGTACAACTAATCACTGGATTTGCGAGGTCTGTGGCATTAAATCTTTAAAAAATATAAGTGGGCGATTTTTGGCCGTAATAAGCTGCTGATAGTCTTTATGCAAATAAAATGTCTGACTATGTGAGACGAATCTATTTATGAATCAAACATCTGTGTAGTGTCCATTAATGTCTGTGTGTACAGGCCTCATCTCTATTACAATAGCCCACAAAAATCCAATTGAACGAGCCAATTATGGCTGTCATGATTAATTTAAAACCAATACTGTGACCTCTGAAATCTGCTGTATTTAATGCTTTAGTAATATTGTCTGGACAGCTGACAAAGCTCCATTTTTCTTTTCTCACATATTAGTCTCCTCTCTCGCTGCAGTCAAGCACGTCGGCAGAATTTGATTAAAGTTTCTGTTCTATCTTCTGCAGTCCATATGGGTAATGTTCACAGCTGACTGACTCTGGATTATTGTGGTAATAAACGGGTTGTTTGTTTGTGTAAGATGCCGTAATTTGGTTCAAAATATTCAGAGGCACAATTCTATGAGTGAAAAAATTCTAAGTGTGAAAAAAAAACAAAAACGGTAATGCCGAGAAATAAAAAGCGAGTCACTGCGCTGAGGCAGATGTTTATGTGATCTGTAATTTGAGTAAATTACTAGAGGAGGAAATCAGTTTTAAACCCCACCGAAATGAACAGCAGTCAATCTCATTCTGCACGGCTGTTGTTTCATAGTGCCATTAGTTTCACGGACGAAAAACAAAAGATGAAATCTTTTTGTAGCGCTCAGACAAAAGCTTGTCTGTGATTAGCAAGGACACGTTCGAGATGAAACAGAAGCGGCACTCGCAGCGGGCAGGCGTCCTAAAAAGGTCAGATCCTTTGCCTGTCAACACGACACGCTCTATTCTCGCTGCATCCAATCTCATAATTTCTGCAGAGCGAGACAAAGGCAGATAGTTTGGATTTAATTCCATTTAATATACTTTACTAAATTAGGGGTGCTCCGATCAGGATTTTTGGGGCCGATCACTGATTAATGGAAGCTGTGTCACCCGATACCGATCACCAATTACAGGGTCTATTTGAAGCCTTCTATTTATTGTGTAGCATTATTATTAAACTATATGAACATTGTTGTTTAATAAAGTATTACATTTAAGAGAAGACGATGTATTTATTTGGAAGCAACATGTCCAACATATTATCTTGGCAGCTTGTGCTTGGTTATTGGGAGCAGCTTAGGACTTGACATACAACTTTCCTCTAGAATATAAAATAAAATAAATAAAGAGTCTTTAAATTTAGCTTTAGACCATGTTAAACTGAAAAATGCAACAAAAAAAGGCTATAGCCAAAATAATGTTTTGAGTCAGACAGCCATCAGGTTTTCTAATACACTTAAAGTAGCACAGGTAGTAAAGTACAATAACTAACAACTTCCATATCTGTATATATCTATAACTTAGCTTTTTTTCTGGGATGCTTAGTTACATTTTGTGGGCATTTAGAGAGGAAGAGAGAAAGAGAGAGTAGAGATTATTAGATTCATTTATCTCCCAAAGCTTACTTCTTAAGCATCAATATTTTGGTAATAAAAATGTTCGCAAGAACCGTTGCTGAATTATTTTAATGAGATTAAGAAAGCCACCACTGCTGGTCACATGGTTAGATTGATTTGTTCAGAGCTAGTGAAGTCGTGTCCTACCATTTTAAGGATCGATACTGTCCCTCGCCAATTTTTGTAACATTGAGGCATGGATTTTACTTAATACAAATAAATAAAACAAGCAGTTAACTAGCAGAGCATTCAAAATCAAATCGAAATCTAGCGCTAAAATGTGTTTGTTTTTGAACTCAAGCTGAGCGGTCGTTGCCGCGGCGATCAGTGGATACAGGTCGTAGGTTGAGCAGTCTTTACTCGGACGCGTGCTTCGATCTATCGGCGTTGCTATTCTTTCCGGTGATTTTACGGGTTGATCAGAGAGGCTGCACAGTTTGACAAGCAGACAGCGGCGTGGTACACACGTTGCAGATGGATTGCTAGTGAATTGCTTTTTCACACACCTTGTAGAATTGCCAGAATGCTGAAGCCATTTTTACCAGGGCATAAAAAATTGTCTCGTGAGTTTTGCGTCATCTGATCAGCTTATCTATCTAGAGACGGCCGATCACACATCCCAAAGCATCGGCGAGCGATCAATCGGAGCACCCTTATAATAAATTACTTCAAAGATAACACAAGCTTTCTAAATGGCTGTCAGAATGCGTCAACACACTCACGGGAGTGGAGGTGTGCAAGGTTTATAAAAGGTAGTGGAATAAACATAATATTGTTAGACTTACACATTTGGCTCAAGTATCTCTTTCACTTGTTTTATTATTCCCCCGTGCAAAATCACAAGTCTGATTGCTTAGAAAATAGCGCTCAGTAATAGCCTCTTCTCTGTAAGCTGCACGATTTGAGGCATCATTTTGAAAGTTTTAAAGACCCACAGATGGTAGTGTATGAGCAAAATGAATGGTAGTGTTTGCCTTATAAAATAGCAGAAAACTGGAAAAAGACACAACCAAAAGAGTAGGTGAAAGGAACAAGACAGCCTAATTATTCAAATCATGGATAAAACAAATTGAATATTTTCATTTTCATAGTGCAACGTTGTGTGTGCTGAAATTCTATCAAGGTATAAACTCACAAGGGATAAGGATATGTGTGGCACACAAGAAAGAATTAACATATCAAAAACGAAAACAGAAAACAAACAAATCTCCTGCCAAGATCACAGAAATCTCCCTAAATATAGTATTCTCTATAACCGTGTGTTTGTGTTTCTACAATCCTTCAATGCATTTAAACAGGCGATGACATCTTCAACAGCTCGTTCAGCCCAGTTCCTCTGTCGGTGGTGCTGATCGAAGCCGGTGGCAGCTGTGACACATTTAGCTGATCTAAAATTTGCTCGGATGACCTGACATGAACATTCATGCTGACACTGACTTGAGGCGACACTGCGCATGGAAGTCATTCATTTTCAATGAGATTTGGGTGATTTCTAGTGACATGAGCGATTTGTATGCATGTCTAATGACTTAAAGTTGAGAAAAGTTTTAATTTATGCAAATGAGCATCAATGTGTTTCCTATCAGATAGTTGAGAGGATTTGTTTCTGCCCACATGCAGTATGTAAAAAAGAAATGAAATCTTTCTGTTATCGGCAATACGTCTCATTTGTAATCAGATTTTCAAAAGCTATGGCCATGGCAATCCACCAACAATGATAAGGCTTCCAATGGCAGAAACGCCAACTAGCAACCAACAGTGCTATGACCAGGTGACCTCCAGTGGCAAAATCTGACCTCGGTGACCCCTTGCAGAAAAGCTTCTTTGGCCAGTTTGGCAGGTCCATCCACTGTCTTCCCATCATCCTCTGGGCCCCAGCTGGCGCTGTAAATGTGGATGTGCTGGGAGTTCAAGCTCAGAGACTGAGCCTCCACAACATCTGTTACCTCTCCGTCCAACATCCGCACACCTGCGTGCAGAATAGAGGCGGATAGAAAGCACATTAATGTAGAAACCAGACAGAATGGAAAATGTGTTTTGTTAAAATTTACCGTCTGTTAATGTGATGGATATTTGGAAAATAAAATAAAAAGCAAATGAGGAAGTTGTACAACTTTCCAGCACGTTTTTGTTTTTATTGGCACTGAAAGTGAACATGCTCTATAAAGACAAAACCACAGCCGACTAGAATATTTTAGGATTTGACTGAGATTTTTAAACTTTCTGATGCCAATGACCCACAAATATGATGATTCACTTGTGAGGAATCCCTTAAAAAAATAATTCATTACAATATAAATAAATAAAAAAATTAATATTGTGAGAAAAAATGAATGAAACTAATTTAACTATTAAATAAAAATAACAAAAAGTGTTATATTATAAATATTTATACAATTAATTTCATTGCAAAATGCTAATTAAACTTTATTTTCAAAGGTCTGGCTTCCTTAGTCTGAGGCCCTGTTTACACGAGAACGCTCGCGGGTGAAAACGTAAAAATATTTTATTGGATGTGCCTTTCGTTTACACGGCTTAAAAACGCAAACAAGTGAAACCACCCGCCAGAGTGGAAATCTTAAACACGCTCCACCGCCGCGTTCCCGTGTAAAGGGTAAAAACCGGTAAAAACGCATAAGTATGCTTGACAGTGAAGGTTGTACGCAGGCGCGCGGGCTTGGTGTTGTTGTGTGGCAGTGCTCCACATCGCCACCTAGCCGCCTGGAGTGCATACTACATTGAATTTCACACACTTTTACGTCACCATCTACACACGGATTTCCCACCCAAAACGCTTGTCTAAACGCAGAATAAAAAGTGATAACGCAACGCCACTTTTGCGTTTTCTCTTCAGAATCGTTTCCGTGTAAACATAGCCTGAGATTAATTGTTTGTTGCAGTGTCGAGTCCTGCTAGAACATGATGTAAGATGGGAGAGAGCATCTAATTAATAAGAATGATTCTGTGGCTATTTATTTGATTAATAATAATACTAGCAACAGGATTCAGACACTTCACACACCCCCACACACGGCCCAACGGCCAATTAGAGATCAGAAACATCTGCTCTCTTTATACACACACACACACACACGGGAAGACTTACCCTCTTATTACAAAGATACACACACAAACACAGAAATTACATGCAGGCTCAGGCAAAACCCGCTGCCGTAATCACCCTCGTTTAGATGGAAAAATATTTTCCTACAAAGATTAAACAAGGGATGTGGAATTTGTGTGCCTGCAGCGATGTATGGCGCTCAGTGTGACCAGAATAGCCAAGATATTTCACCTTAATAGATTTTTTATAATTGAAAGATAAAGCGTTTTAGATTAGTCCAGAGAAACGTGATGACAGATGCACAAAGGGGAGGAAATGAGAGAGTGCTTGGATAGTTTTAATGCATGACCAAAAGTCTAACCGCCAATCACTCGGATTCTTCACTCACCTCCAATTTTGGCATTGTAGGCCACACCCACTCCACAGACACCATTGTTTGCTGCGGCCGCCACCTCCCCGGCACAACGTGTCCCGTGTCTAGTGAGAGACAAAGAGAGAGAGTATGCAACAGTGAACAGTGTGACATTGGCAGGGTTCACATCCAGTTCACATTCAGTTCAACTCAATTCAAATTCAGTCCACGTTTGTACAGACAAATTCTCGGGGGGCTGTCATCGCAACAGAGAGGCAGCTCTCAGTGCACCCAAATACAGATGCATTATCTTTATCCTTTAATTAAAATCTAATTAGACCCTTGCAAGCGACAACAAGGACAATAAATAAATAAATGTCTGATTATGGATATCGTCCCTACAGTACTGCAGACCAATCTCAGCAGTTCTGTGTCATGGTGGGGATGAACTTCACTGTTTAAAGAAATAGCTGCTGGCTTTGGGTTTTGTGTGTGCACTGCAAGAGCTATTCTCTCCATTCATCTGCGTCCTATTGGAGCTCATTGTTTCCTCGAGACAAAGCAGAGAAGAGGACGATAGAGACCCCAGAGTAGGACTGGAGAGCCTATGAGACTGCAGATGTTTTTGAAACGGCAGCATCTCTTTACTAGAGCCTTCACCACACTTGCTATTTTACACAAAAACAGAGACAAAAAGCACACAAGAACAAGACAAACACAACACAAAAGAATACGCTTCATACTCTTAACTAAAAAAATTGCAGCAAACGTAAAAATAAATGCATATAAATTCATATTCATCATAGACAATGATATTTTAGTGTTTCTTAAAACAAATGCAACAGGGAACATGCAGGAAAATTTTTTAAATAAAATAAAATCTGTCTCATTATACTCATATGTCATGACACAAGGAGCAGGTACAAAAACGGGTGATTTCTTTAAGTGTGTAAAGCTCAGGTGGGCAGTAATAGATTCTAATTAGGGCACTGGACGTATTGCATTTCATCAAATCAATACTTGCTGAGGATGGAGGTGTCCATATGCAGGTTGTTAGGATCCGTTTCTGATTACTGAGCAAATACATGACATGAAAACACTCTCAGCCTTCCACAAACCTGCAGTGTACAAGTAATTGAAAACGAACTGTAATTGTGTCTGAATGTATTCTCCAGGGCATGTGGAATTACAGTATATACCTTCAGGGTGAAGTCCTTTATCAAATAGAGAAGAAAACAAGTCATTCGGATACATGTATCAGGATTTATCTCTCTCAAACTGTGAATCAAAACTATTTTATGCCAACAAGCATGTTATCTGGTTAACCTGCCTAGCAGGCAGTTAAATGTGTCCCTAGCCTCACAATAAACTTAATGCAGACACATTTATCCATGCTCATATGAAGGGCAACAGCCCTGAATGTCAACAACAAATACCTTCCGTGGTGAGGGCGTAAAGCCTTCGTTTACAATAGTCATAACTTTCCACCTTTTGTCTTGTGTTACGGTTACACTTATCATGATGAATGGTGGATAGCAGGGAACACCTCATGAATAAACAATAGCGTTTGTATATCAGCTTGTTTAGGAGGTTGTTTTGCAGCTATAATGTATTGCATAAGGGAACAGTAAAAGAGATTTTATGCACACCTTTTATATGAAGATGTTACTCCATTTTGAGGAAGGCGAGTCAGGTAGACTCAGTACACTCCGTGCTAACTTTAACTGTTAAAGAGCGGTTAGATTAGTGTAATTCTGACAAAATTTCAAGAGCAAAAATGTTCCATTGTCTATTGTCATGTACGAAGCACACCTCACCTCACACAGAAATCACTTTCAAACCAAGCAACTTTCTGTTGGTCACTATAAGTAACTTTGCAATTACATGTCAACTAACCATCATTCATTTGCAACTACATGCCAAATAACTCTTATTAGAGTATTAGTATACTGTTAGGTTTGGGTTACAGTAAGTAGAATAAGTTGACGTACTTGCAAAGTTACGTATAGTCAGTCGAATGTCTGTTGAGGGATGAACAAAATGAAGTGCTAGCAGATATTAAATAGACAGTTAACTAATACTCTAATGACTGGTAGTTGACAAAGTCAAAGTTGACAATTAAAATTAAGTGTTATCAAATATTTTGCCCTAACACGAAACTCCAGTTTGTGCGAATTGTAATTGCAGAGAAAGCCTAAAGGGACATGGGGATGGGAGAAAAATGTTTATTTTAATGTTTTTGAGTTCTTCAACAAATGTTTTACACTGCCCTAAGAAACTCAGAGCTCACTTAGAAAAAAAGGTTTTGAGGAAATTCAAAGTTTCTCAAAATTTTGCAAGAGAACACAAAAGCATTAAAAACAAAAAAAAGTTCTTTAATTTCTCCGTACTCCGTACTATTGAAAATTATTTGCCGAACAATACTAAATGTGAATGCAGCTTTAGACAGCAGGTTAAACTCAACCACTTTAAAGTAAATACATTAAAATTGCACAGGACTTCCTTGAGATTGACTGATAGGGATTCAAGAATGAGTGGCCATATAATCTTGTAAGTACTGTTGATTTTGGCGGCATGTTTTAATTTTAGTTTTAGTCTAGTCTTTGTGTCAAGCTGTCAGTTTAGTTTTTTCAATTTCAATTTGTCAATTTAGATTTTTTTTTAGTTTTTTCATGAATAAACAAACACTGTGATGTTGTCTTGATTGATACTGTGAAGCAGCTTTGATACAATCTGTATAGTGAAAAGCGCTATATAAATATATTTGACTTGACTTTTTATTAGTTTTAGTCACATTCATACTCTTTTTAGTCTAGTCTAGTTTTAGTCGACGAAAGACAGTCTAGTTTTAGTCAATGAAAATTGTATTTTAGTCTCTTTTTAGTAATGCAATCTATTTAACCCAGTCAATATAGTATAAGAAGCCTACCTAGAAGTATAGACGAAACCAACATTTTCTTTTATCCAAACCCATTTCAAACAATATTATCTTATTATATTATTACCATATAGACTCAAGAACACATCCATTCCAGACACAGAAGACGATTTGTTTTAAATTTACAACATATTCATTTTACTAACCAAACATGTTAGAAGTAGCCTACACACATGATGAAATTTAAGTTTTTCCAAATGTCATTTCTTTTTCTCCCAAAGACGAATCCCTTTCTCTGTTTCAGACTTAACTCTGTTTGTTGTCGTATGCTTACGCCTGTTTCACACATACTCCATTTGCAGTGCGTATGTGGTGTGTTTTTTTCCGCACCCATGTTAATAGATTAGAGCTTATGGTTAGAGCGCGTACACCGCACGCGGATGTGGTCCGACAAAGCACTCCAGAGCAGAGATCTACACAGTTCCTCAACAACACGACACGCTAAAAATATAGATTTGAAATAAAAATAGAGAATATATAGCCGTAGATCAGTTTCGCACAGCAAACGCAACACATGTGAACGCACAATAGTGTGCTGCGTCTGCATACGCACCGCATACGCACTACACACGGAGTATTAAATAACTTTAAATAACTTTTCGTCTCATCTCGTTTTAGTCAGCGAAAATGAAGAGACATTTTAGCATAGTTTTTAGTCCCATTTAGTCTCGTTTTTATTCGTCAACAATATTGCATTATACATTTAATTATAGTCATCGTCACATGACCAGCATTTACGTTGCGTCTCGTCTTGTTTTCGTCACGTGATAAAGGTTTGTTGACAACGATATTTAGTCATAATTTTCGTTGATGAAAGCAACACTACTTAAAAGGATGTGTAATGTTCAAACTATTCGCTGAAATGCACCTAGTAAGAGTCTGATGCTGTGATATTGCTTCGATTTGCATATTCCCATCCACAACTTTCAAAGACACCCACATGCAGTCAGAAAGACAGATTAGTGGCCATGTCCTGAACTCAAGGGCGTAATGGGTATCATTATGGAGTCATAGCACAACCAAGGATAAGTGCAGATCTTTTACACAGTGACTTTCAAAAGAAGTCAGAGGACCATAACACAACCTTTTAAATCACAAACAGTCCTTCCTGACAAAAAGGGAAAAAGTCAGGAATCACATCAAGGTCACTTGGCTGGGAGCCATTCAGGCATAAAAGCAATCAAACTATCATTTACTCCTGAGTGTGGACAGCACAGATTGAGCCTGTCAATTTGTAAAAAGTTAGTGTTTGTTTAACTTTTTTTAAAGACGCGGTGAATGTAAACCTGGGCACCAGCATTCATTCATTCACAATGATAATTGATAGTGACTCAAACCTGGGCTTTGTTTCATTGCCGAGTCTATGTAATGTTTCACAATCAGACTTTATTTGGCACCTCGTGACCAGATCAAATCTACGGCTTTATAAATCCGAAACCTCATTCCAGATGATTAGAGCTCCCTACCACCGAGAAAGCTTTTTCCACAGAGATGCTGTTCAGCTAATTTACCTTTCACAGCTCAGTGAGGTGCAAAAACACTGATTCAGATAACTGTGGTCTCAGTATTTTTAAAGTGCCATGCGTCACAATAAAGCTGACGAGCCAAAAACAACTCGATGATGTGTGGTTGTGGAAAAGAATGCTAACATGTGATGCAAGTGTCCTTGTCTCCCTTTACATAAATGATGGTCCAACTATAAAACTGTAAAAAGACAGAGGTGGCAAAATGTTAATTAATTGGCTACACATCACATCAGTAACTCCGACACAGTGCACACATTTGCATTTGTGCTTAATGAGAGAGGTTTATTTGTACAGTGCATTTTCCTCACACTGGTAGTTTCAGTTTCACTTGAAAATTAATTTGTTTATTCTTGGCATTTACAATAAATGTTGTTTGCCACTATGATTTATATAATGTTTGTGTTACACTTTATTTTTCATTCCTATTCTATTCTGAATACATTCAATTTAAAGGATTTGTTGTGAGGTGAGCTAAAATAATAAGTTATAGTGTTTGTAAATGTTATAGTTTGTAGACATTTTGTTGTATTTGCGAATGTAATAATAAAATGTGACTTACACATTTACATACACGAAACAACATGTTATAGTCAGGAAAATACGGTACCGTATGTGTGCTTTTTTTAGTCGACAATAAAAATATCTTCTTTTGTGTTGTGCAGAAAACAAGTAAAGTTTGGAAAGACGTAATGGTTGAATAAATTATGGTGTCTTTTTCTTTTCTGGGTGAACCATCCATTTAAAGGCAAAAATTGAAGTGTTTGTGGATACAACTTCTTACCTCGAAGAAGAAAAACAGCATGGTGGACTGGATCACGTTCTTTCCTACTTCCCTCCCTGTCTTACCTCTATTTAGGTGCAAAATAACCAACAATCCTTCTCAACCTTCCCTGCGGATACAACAACAATCTGTCTAAGCCCCACCAGGGAGAGGCAGAGAAGAGAGTGTAAATGAACTTGAATGGAAGTCGAATTTTTTTCTTTTCCTTCCCTGCCAGCAACAATTCCACCACACTGAAACTAGGACCGGAGACATGCTCTAATTCTTTCCGTCTCCTTGTTTTTTAGCCCTCTATCGGCTTGTTTTATGTTCCTTTCAATTCTCTGATTCATGCATTTACAATTCCCCTGCTCAGAGGCATAGGGTGCCCTTGAAAACTCGTGATGAGTCTGTGTACACTATGCTGTTTGGTAGACTGGTGGAATCCATCCATGTGTTATAGAGTAGAGCATCTCTATTCCTCTCTTTAATAGGCCTGGATTAGGAAGCACTCTAAAAAGGATTAGTGCCTTTTCCAGCCATCTAATCTCAGCCCTCGGGCAGGGTTTCCGAAAACCCACATGTCCTGTATGAGAAAGGGATATGGAGAAAGAGAAGGAGGTAGAGAATCAGCAAGTAATAGAGAAAGAGAATCAATGGCATGCGAAATGAGAGGATGACGGAAGAGGCGGCGAAACCACCACCAAGTCTTTGACGTTACTACAGAAGCACATTCCAGAGCTCAGAAGCACCGTATCTAGCCTGTCATGGTTAGTCTCTAGCTTGAATTGCCTGGCACTGAGCAGTGGACGCTAAGGCAGATTTCCAGCATCTCTGATGAGATTCCAGAGGCCCGACAGCACTGGAAAGGCAGGCTGGCAGGTCTGGGTCACGTGAGGCAAAGGGTTGAGTGGAGAGGCAGAGGATTCGTGCCTAACAGTGTTATTTAGACCTCTGGCTGACAGCCATCTCACACAATCCATCCATCACAGGCGTTATTAGAATTAAAGAAAGAGAAAGGAAGGAGGACTTTTAAGGTCTTCTTTATTGATTCAATAAACCTGGAGATCGATGTACAAAAAAACAAAGAGTCTCCAAGCTGACTTCTGCCCAATTGCAAAAGACTAGTAACTTAAACACCAAAATTAAGACAACAAATAAACAGTTAAGATATGCATATAAATGTCAAGCCAGAAAAGCCTCAGTCACAATGCTATGGTGTTCTGGATGGTTGCTAAGGCATTACTAGGAGGTTTATAGGGTGTTATTTTACAATTACACACTTGTAGCATTTACTTTTATATATATGTATATTTTTTGTGATTCAGTTGTAAATGCTACAACTGAATCACATATAATGTGTAGTATGAAAAATGGATATTTGCTTACAGATTAAATTAGTCATTATGTAATTAACGATTAAGGATAAGGTAAGATTAAAGAAAGGTCTTCTAAGTAAAAAAATTAGGAAATAAGCATGCGTAATTAAAATCCCCAAATTAAGTGAAAAACAAAATGCATACATTTATTTGCAATTGTTGGTTCAAGCAGCAAAAAAACATATAAGAACAAGTAAGCCCACATTTTTCCAATGAACCCACAACAGAAAGCGTCTCACTTATCACAACTACAGCACAAAGAGGGAAAAGTAGAAAGACCCTTAATGTCCTTCCAGCTCTCAGTGTATGCCAAACCATTTCTGCCACCGCTATTTGAATTTGAATAAGCACATCTATCCAATCATCATTGTCAGACAGATCAATCCAAAAGGACTAGACCCATTGAACATTACTGTAAAAGCCTTTAAATCCTGGAAATGATGACTGCTGGTGAAATGGGTTATGGGGGTTCTGATTAAGGCAGGTGTATGCAATTGTGGCTAAAAAAACAAAAAAACAAAGACGTACGCCATCATCATCCGCCCTCTTTAGTAGTTGTATGAATATCTAACATTAGCATGATGCTGCTAAAATGACACAAAGCATTCAGCTCACTTGCACTGCCCGTGTGGAGTAGGTACAAAGAAATGTAAGCAGCAAATTGTGGATATCAGACATTTATACACAGGAACAAAGAGAATATGAAGGACGTATAAAAAAAAAATGAACTCGAAAAACATCTTACGATGCCCTTCAATACAGGAAACTGTCTCCCTAAGTCTCTGTGTTTACTTCCATCTCTCTCTCAGTAGATTCAAATAGTCTCCGTTTAGAGAACCAATTGATCTTGGTGCCAACGTTCGGAGAACGTCTCCCAGAACGGCAGCTGTCTTTGGATCAGCGCATTATTTTGAGCACCTGGCGATGTCCCTTATGAAAGAACAAGATATGTATTAATGAGATCTCAATTGTTTCTCAAAGGTAGAAATGGAGAGCAGATGGAGAACCATCTTCGGCTTTTTCAGATTTTTCTCTTTTGTACCCACTAGAGTTTCAGAAGAAAACTATATCGGCAAATCATTGATGGTCAGGCTGGTTGAGTTAATTGGTTAAGCCTTGTTGGGCACCTAATGTCTGTAATCAGCATCTAAAACAAAACAATTTAGTAGTGATGCAATCCACACGTATTTTTAAACTCTACATATTCTATGTCTTATTTGTTTATAATTTGATTATGGCTATCAAAATAAAGACTGACAGCCATAATTATTTTTTATTGTGAGGCATTTTAGGACAGTCATCAAGGACAACTAAATCATCATGAGAATCTCGAGCTATAAAGTGTCCAATATTCATTCAAGTTTAATAAGGACCAAAAATGCATTCAGTTCCTCACAGAAAAATACAGTTACAGAATGAAAGCTTTTTTTCTGTAAAAAATAAATAAATAAAATAAAACGGTCTAAAAGCTGTACTAGCCCTCAGTCTTCCTG
Source organism: Pimephales promelas (assembly GCF_988280905.1). Lineage (NCBI taxonomy): Eukaryota > Metazoa > Chordata > Actinopteri > Cypriniformes > Leuciscidae > Pimephales > Pimephales promelas. The sequence continues at coordinate 13,201,421 of NC_142793.1, forward strand.
ACAAAACAATGAAAAGCCTCCTCTTCTAAAAGCACTGGTAGCCATCTGTGCAAAAAAGCCATGAAGCCAACAATTATTCTTCAGTTTGGAAACCTAAGCCTGTCAATACATAGTCTATATAGAAAATGTGTTTTTGTCTTCAAAAGATGCATGAATGCTAGCTAACCTGGCAACACTGGCACCATCTTCAATTTAACCACATCTCAAGGTCACATTTTATAGGGAATTCAAATAAAAAACAAGCCGCCTTTCATAAGAGAAGCCGTTTTTCGGTTGCTCTTTACAAAATATAATTTTGATGAGAATCCATAATGTGCCAATGAATAAATCCCTCTGATGTAATCTGCCTTCTATGAGACGGCCTCAATGTTTCTGGCTATTGACACAGTCATGCATTTTGCTTCTCATTTCATGGACTCAGATTCAGGATAATGGTCTTGACAGCCAAGACGCTCGAGATGTGCTGCACTTCCTGTGCGCCGGGTTGCGGAGGTGTGGGGATGGATTCCCCCATTTCTATGCAATGATTGATTATGATATGTGTGCGCGCCTGGACACCAAAAGGGTTATGAATGCTTGTTAAAGCTTCACTGTTGCCAAGGAGCGGCTGTCACACTTTAAGTAGCTGCCGAGGGTATTAGCAGGTATGAAGACAGTAACTTCAGCGAGTTAGAAGCTGAGTGAGGCTTCTCCGTCACAACTATGGTAGCGTTAACAGATTTGTTAAAGAAGATTTGCTTCGGCAACTTTGTAAGCTGCACTGTTCCGAGGAGAAACTGAATTTGGAGTCTGCCCTCTCCATGTTTCTGCTGCGAGATTCTGAACATAATAGGAAAAAAACAAGAGAAAGTAACAGGAAAAAAAAAAAAGAGTTCTGGCAGGAAACCCAGAGTGCAAGAGATTTAAAGCAAATCCCCCTGACAGCAGAGTGATGGGCTGCTGGGAGATGGGCTTCAGGATGGAAGGGCCGGAATGGATCTTCCCTCCATTACAGCTGATCAAGTGACGCTTAATGGGCATGAGTCTATCAATAAGAAAGAATAAACATCCCAAGGTTTTCAGTGCGCTAAATTAAATCTGAGACGTTTTACGGAGCAAGAGGAAGACAAGACGGAAGACAGAGAGATTGTAGATTGTGCATCTCTAAATTGTGCTCAGAATTGATCAGCTAATTTCAATGGTTCTGCAGCAGGCGACTGATAGGCATTAGATAATAGACAGAGATGCAAAAAAAAAAGAAGAAAGACAGTCAAAACAAAAGTCTGAGGAAGAGCTCCCAATGGAGAAACTGACGGCACATTGTGCAGTTATGAGAAATGCATTTTCATGAGTATTTAACAGCCTTTGGTGCACGTCTCTGAACTGACAGCATTAAACCCACCGAATGACACGGTTCCAATCCACTTTATATCTCTAACAAAACACTAAAAGCTGCAGTTACTCGTGGTACATCACAGCTTAAATCAGTGCACCAAAGAGGATAGCAAGCAGATATAACACCTAGCGAGCAGCCTACCTTGATCAAAAGCACCAAAAATGCTATCTAGGTAAGTGGCTCGCAATCTTTTCAAACAGTTAGGTGTATGCATGTTTACACAACAATGACAACCTCTTACCTGAAAGAACCTCTAAAACATTTACAACCTAAGAGCTTCGGCAATGTGGCATGTTTGTTGCAGTCCCACAGAACTGGCAACCCTGCTGTGGATGCACTGATTGGAACGGCAAAGAAAGAGACAGGAGAGATAGAGAGAGATTCTTACCTGTTGTCATTCAGCTGTGTGTATCTGGGCTGAGGGTCTGGATCTCTGTCATTCACATCATAACTGGCATCGGGATCCTTAAAATAACACAGCATAAATCGAAAGGATCAAATTGTAATCCTCAACCTTCAGTTGTCATTGAGAATACACTGTAGCATTGCTTAGATGCACACCTACCTAGACTGCATTGTTAGTCATCACAGAAATATTTGGACACTCACACTATTATTAAAACTACATATTTTAATAATCACCACACCAATATGTCTCTTAAGGAGCTAACTGCTTATTTGAATTCAATTGGTATGGTGAAATGCCGAAAAGCCCTGTGACACCTGGGGCAAGAACAATTTGAGCAGAGAGTATTATGGGATAGAATGTACAATAAGGCTGAACGGGAATGTTCGGTAACTTCTCCAAATACCTCATGAAGCCTTTGTGAAGAGTCTAATTTCTATGCAAAACTAGGTATTATGCAAAGTTTTCACAATCCAGAATATATTACTGAAACTAAATTTCTACTATGCAAAGTACTTAAACAGGAAATTATGTTTTTGTGAACCAGAACATTAAGAATTCAGTGAACCACAAATGTTCAAAATTACTAGCATGTGCCCTTCAGAATGACTCAGTGTTAAAATAGCCCTGTATAATTAGTCTGATTTAGGATCACGCCCACCACACACGGATCAGATGTGTTTCTTATGGCTCGCTCATATAAGATGTGTAATAAGAAGTTGATTTAATTTATTCTGTTATGAATTTAAAGATGCAACTTCACAGATATTATCCTGACAGTCTAACAGCACAACATGCCAACAACATGCCATAAATATCTCCAAAAACATCAAATTCATCCCCTTTATTGCACAACTTCTAAAATTCTAAAAGAAAACGCACAGATGACAAGAGCATCTGTGCATGCTGCATGTCTATTCATCTTAACCCTTTAAGGCCTGGTATATTAAGTTTTAAATAAGAAATAGAGATTTTAAAAATAAATTTTAGACATTTAATTTTGAGACTATTGTGATAATTGATTGATTACAAACAAAAATATATTTTTTCATTGCATTTACAATTGTTTTTCACTAAATTTAAAATGTTCTACTATGTTTCAAAAAGGAATTGTTTTTTTTATAAAAAGTTTAAATTTTACAACAAAATAAATTATATAAATGTATTTCTATTTAAATGTACACTATCGTTAAAAAGTTTAGAGTTTGGGCTTACGATTGTTTTATTGTAATTATTTATGATATACGTAGACTCTTATGCTGACTAAAGCTGCATTTATTTAAACAAAAATACACTAAAAAATAGTAATATTGAGAAATATTACAATTTAAAAGTTTTCGATTGTAATGTATTTGTATTTGTAAAATGGTTAGTTCCAATCCTTGATTCTGATTGGTCAATAGCTGTGCTTTATTCATGATAAAACACGCCTATGACCGCTTCCCCCAATGGCTCTATTTATCAATGCGCAACACTGCAGTTCCTATGTTGTGTTTATTTGAGCTTTCATGCATATTACACATTGGAACGTTGTTGCTGGGCATGGTCAGGGACTATTTTTTTCTAGCGGAACGAAGGCTTTTAGTGATTTTACTTCATGAATGTTGGACTAATAATGTTGCATGTTGGTCTATTTTGTAGTCGTAACACAGCAAATTAAGAACTACAAATACGTAATATAAATAAAAAAATTCATTCCAAAGTGCCGCGGGAGCATTTCAATGAGATTTACATGGACATAGGAAAATTAAGACCAGTTTAAAAAGATTTAAGACCTAGGACACAATACTTCAGCAAATTTGAGACTTTTTAAGGCCTTAAATTTTTGATTTTGAAATTTTAGACTTTTTTAGAATTTTTAAGACCCCGCGGAAACCCTGATAAAAAAAATACTGACCCCAAAAATGTGATATTAACATATATAACGTATATAGATTTCAATGCCTGCTCTTCATATAGCTTTCTTTACTGTTTGTGAAAAATAAATTGTCTTACATAGTTTCTCGCCAGATCAGGGTGATCTTTCTCAATGCCGTCGTCAAGGATGGTCACGACCACTCCTCTTCCTGTGAAGCCCTGAGCCCAGGCCTCCTTAACATTCAGATCTCCGTGACTGGGATTATACTGCAAGGAAAAAGACTCTTAACCATTACTAAGATTTTAAATGCAAGTTCACTAGAGGTGGGCTTTTATTTCCCCCTAGCAAAGGCAAATGTTGGACTCAGAAAAGCTCCTGTGTGCGACACAGAGGAACATGAGCCCTTCTGGGAGGAGGGGGAGTTAACACACAATTTGACAGAGACCTCCCAGAAGGGTAAATCCAACCTGCAGTACTTTATGCACACATGCTGATGTTTTACCCTTGCCTTTGAGAAAGGTCCAGCCGCAGGAGCAAATGTAAATGAAAGATGACTGCTCACACTTTTCCCTCCCAGATGGCAGCCTGTCAGCAGGACAATCCCAAAAAGGTGCAGAAACTCATTCCTTTTAACCCGACAGCTTTTTCCCCAGTGAAGTCCTCGTTCTATCTCCTTTTCTCGCTCTATTTCATTTCTTCACACTTTGCTTTATGTTCAATGCCATCTGTTAAAACGACACAGCTGAATATTTCCTTCAATGCGTAAAGATGAACATGAAACATAAATGTGGAAATTGGGTGCAGAAACACAACAAAGAACTTAGATGGGCACGTCTTAAGGTATCTGCCTCCTTCGAAAACCTTCTCTCCCCAGGAAAAAACAAAAATAAGCACACAGAATAAAATTGCTCATCATTCTGTGTTGCTTCTTCAGAGTAAACAACTTAAAAAGCATTCATTCCCTTGTCAACAATGATACAATCTCCATTTTCTAGTATAAATGCACAAAGCATTAGCGTTTCAAGGGATGTTTGACAGTAACACTTACAGATGTGGTTTAAAAAATGTTCTGAAGGAGCCGAAACTAACAAATTAGTATGCTAATGATGAACGGCAGCGCTCGGATTTGTTTTGTCATCCTTGGCCTAAGATACTCTTTGGTCGTTCGGTTCACGCATTAATGTTTTAGACTACGGCTTGTGCTCTGAATACAGAACGTAGCTTTAAAAGCATACGCAAACAAACATTTGAAGACACCCACACATAGGGGTGTAACGATACCCTCATGTCACGATTCGATACATATCACTATACTGAACTCACGATACGATATTATTGCGATAGCCCGAGACATATGATAAAAAAAGGTTAACAAAAATGTAATGCTAACTTTGATATTACATTGTAGGTTTAAATGAATAGGCTTGGACCAGAATACAAATATTCATGATTCTGAAGCTGAAAATAAAAAATTAATTTAGACGAATACTCTTGCACTTTTTCCTGAAATATTTAGATATATTTAAAATTATGTTGGACACTTTTTACTGGTCAAGTTACACAAGTCATTTGGCATTATCAGGGCCCACAAATATTTCCCCATTGAATTATTATACATTATAATCAACAGTATATAGCAGTTTAATGTAGTACTGACACTAAAACATTTGTGAGAATTTTTTCTCACAGTAATTTTTATTTTGGGGAACTATTCACGATACATATTGTCACTATCCACGATATTGTTGCATTTTTGTATTGCGATATATTGTGGCATGATATATTGTTACACCCCTACCCACACACAGTAATTACTTTGTGTAAATTTTTTTATATACTCTGGGCCAGACTCTTGTCATCACGTAATAAACTGATTTAAAAGATTGTTTAAATGATGTTGTGTCTTCTCTGTCAGCGAACGTGACTGTCAATACATTACCTCACTTCATTTTGGTGACTGCCTGTGTGTATGTGTGTGCAGGTCAAGGGATATAATATAATAAATATGTATATATTCATGGCTTATGTATGCCACCATTTGATTTGAATACATCTGTGATGTATTTTAGAGTCAAACTAAATGTTATGCAGGAAATAATATGGTTGACAGGATATAAACACATTATATATAATATATATAATAATGCTACTGAATTTTATCTTTTTTTATCCAAATTTGTAGTTTTTTGAGCTAATTACTATTAAAATAACATTCTATACTTCCTAAAATTCATATATTTAACCCCTTAGGTATCGAAATCTAGTACCGAACAACAAGTCATTTTCCGACACTCGATAGTATCAAGGCAATTCGGTCGGTACCTAAAAAGTATCAAACTCGGTACCCAGCCCTAGTTGGAAGTGTGCGACTTTATTTCTGTCTATGTGATCTGCGTTGTTTCTGATTTTGATGATGAATTTTATATATTTACTATGCACGGTCTCAAGGGACCCCGACGACAACTAGTGTCACTATTTTAGATCTAGAAAGTATTTAGAGCCGTAGAAAGTTTCATACCATTTGGACAAAGATAATTTTTTTTTTCAATATTTGAGTAAAAGTCATTTGCGGGTTAAAAAGACCCCGAAGATAATCAGAGGGTTAATAAATGTCTGGTCTTATTGTAAAAGAAGAGATTTTTTTATCACAATATAAAAACTTGAACTGCTGCGTTTTGAACTAGCTGTAGTTTGTTTATTAAGCGTGCAGGGCAACCACCCATTAGAGTATTACAATAATCTAGCCTTGATGTCATGAATGCATTAACTAATTGTTCCGCATTTGTCAATGAGAGCATATGGCGTAATTTAGATATATTTTTAAGATGGAAAAATGTGGTTTTACAGATACTAGACACATGATTTTCAAATGAGAGATTGGTATCAAAGAGCACACCCAGGTTTCTAACCGACAACGAAGACTTAACAGAGCAGCCATCAAATGTTAGACGGTATTCTAGGTTATTACGTGTGGAAGTCTTTTGTCCGATAAAATGGGACACTCTCAGCTTCCCCTTCCCCCATTGAATGTTGTCTCTGAGGTGCATTTAAGTACATTTTTAATCTAACCACATAAAGCAGGTGTAATGAACACAAAGAATACATTATATATTAGAAAACAACTATTTTAAACTGCAATAATATTTCACATTATTAATTTCATTGTATTATTCATCAAATAAATGCAGTTTTGGTAAGCATATGAGAAATTCTTACCAACCTCATGCTATTACTTTTGAATGGTAGATTTATACAAAATAAGACATGAAATATTTGTCAGATAAGCATACATTTAAAGAGATTTTTTTAACTGCATTTTCCCCAAAAATGGCCAAAAATCTTACGTTAAACCATGTAAAATTATCCATGTTATCTTCATGAATGAAAGTTAGAAATCTGGGTCTTTTAAAAAGAGCATTTTGCATAAAATGCTGTTTTAAAAAACAAAAAAAGCATATTTAAATAAATATTTATTTATAGAAATGTAAATGATATCATAAATAATCCAAAAAATGCACAAATGTTGAGTAAAAACATTAATAAACAGAGTAGAATTACATTTGTAAAAAATTAAAAGGTTTCTGTTACAAAATTAAATGCTATTATCTGGGGTCCCTGGAGACCCCAAAGATAACTAGTGTAGACACAAATTAAGATAATCAGGTGATTAACCTGATTAAGAAAAAGGGTCTATTTTGTTGTTATGTTGTCTTGAGACTAGAAGCACACAGAATGTTTATATATTTCAAAACAAACATGGTGGATTTAGAGCGGCAAAGGATCAGAGAGAATGTGAAAGCTCACAAATCAAGGGTTGATGCCTTTACACTGTAGAAGCACTTTCGATACATTGCATTTAAAAGCTCAATGTACAACCACAAAATAAAATATATAGTAACTTTTAACATACCAGGTACCACTGCTGAGGGAATTTTGGATCTGTGGGTTCAATATGAATGTCTCTCTTGCATCTTCGCTTGGAAATCTGCTGCTCTGCCCAAATCACCTGAAAACACACACACACACACACACAGATTAGTAAATTTTTCAAATATTACACACCTACATCCTTGAAAATCACACTCTTCTCTATTGTCACTTTTAACTCAAGGAGTATATCCCTTCTGCACAGCTTGTCCTCACTCTAAAAATATCCACATTTTACACTATCACACGGTTCTTTTCAATCTGCTGTATTTTATAGCATTTCATTTAGCTCTGTGTGATCATTTGCATATTCATTTTTTATGTGGTTCCGTGTCCCACCCAAATAAATAAAAAATAAGATCTCTATGATATATAATTTTAATCTCTTAGACAGCAATCTAGTTTAAAGACTTTTCGACAGTAATCCACCAACATGTAAGTATGTGTTAATTCTAATGCCTGATCTGTGAGCAGTGATTTCTGATATATAATGATATATAATATAATATATAATGATCTGATATATAATAATGATTCAGATATTCTTTGTGTCAGTAAATCAAACCAGTGACTAAACGGTCAACTTCACATTGTTTATCTTAGTAGGATGAAAATAACCTATTATTTAAACTGTGATTAAATGAGTTTGGACTGAGTTCTGAACAAAACTCATAGCGTTCAACTCATAACGTGAGTTCTGAACAAAACTCATAGCGTTCAAAAACAAAGATCAATGCGTTCAATTCCTTAGTTTGCAGAAATCGAGTTGCAATAACAAGATCACCACATCAACTACAATGCACATCACTGCAACCTTTCATTCCACAATCGAAATATAATGCTATAGATCCATATATAATGCTATAATTAACACTTTTCCCGATTAGTAAACCTTGAGAACTGTAATAGTAAAAACTTGCTAAAAGATTTTGAGTGAGTTAAACATGTAATACTTGGCTATTCCATATACAAAAGATGTAAGCCAATCACAGCAGTGGGCATTTCACTACTAAAGCCTCACAGCAGATTTCAAACAAGGCATTCAAATCAGAGGGCTAAAATCAGGGTAGGAAAAATGCCTTTTATTTCTAAATTATGACCATTTTTTATGTAAAAATCATGCAAACATTGTAAGTGCACCACAGGAAACATATAAACCAATAAAACGATGCAGTTCATGGACCCTTTAATCAGGAATTATGAAAATGGGTTCTCAATATTTTCTCCAAAAAAAAGTCTAATGTCTAATGTTTCATAAGAGATCTCGCATCACATTTAGCTCAGATTTGCAACGATGCCAAATCTGCAATGACAAGTTAGAGATAATTCTCAAATAATTCTCATCCATCTCTTTGACTCTTTCTATATCAAATTATCTGAGCAATATTATCCACTTTATCCACTTACTGTTTGTCTATTTTTATCTCTAAGGGATTTTAATTGAAACATCTGAGACAAACTCTTAGACATAACTTAGAATTGCCTTAAGTCTATCGAGCTATTAAAGAGCAACCTCTGAGCAAAAAAATGTCCTCAGAGCAGTTTTGTGTGATGAGATGGACATGACTAACATAGCACATAGACATTAGCATTCGCACTAACAGAGGTATGAGCAGCGGAGTATGAAATCTAATTAGGGTCCAAAGACTTATGGACGTATGAAGTGCACTCTCTGAAAAACAATTGTTTTAAATGAGCTTAAAGGTCCACAGGCCTCATATACAGAATTCATTTTTATTTTCACAAGGGTACAGCCAGAGAGCCCACAGATTAAATCGATTAACTCTTGCCTCTTTCTTATTTTTAAGTCAGTTCCATCAACTTCTCTGAAAACTTTCTTCTTAGAAACAACACCTACCACTTTGGCGTTTCACCACAAAGCATTGTTTACATAATTAAATGTGTGCTTGGAGGTTGTAATTTACTCTCTTTTTTATTTCAGTCTGTAGCAATGCACCGATACCACTTTTTCCAGAGATGCCGATACTTTAATTTTTGTTACTTATTTAAATGTTTATTACATATTCAAAGATTTGTTTAATTCAATTATATAAATTAGGGCTGTCAGTTAAACGCTTTATTAATGGCGTTAACACAAACCCATTTTAACGGCGTCAATTTTTTATCGCGCGGTTAATGGTCTTTTTGGCCTGGCAAACTTTGTAGTTTTCTTTCACATGCTTTTGCAACAGGACGCGGCATGCGCGCGCTGCGCCATGAAACCCATTCATTTCAATGGTTTGCGCCGCGCGAGGCCGTTTTGTTGCCTCGCCGACCAAAGCGCAAGCGGATCTAGCTAGACCGAAAAACAAAACAACAGGGACGCCGCATACACGTTTGGGCTTGCTAGCTGGCCAAAAGTTGGTTAACGTTACGTTTTGAGTGGATGACGAGCGCGAGACGCCGAAATGGATGCCAATAAGATTCTGAAAGGAAAGTTTACTTTTAAAAAGTTGCCAAATGGATCCATTGACAAGACCAAAGTGATCTGTGTGTTTTGTCGTTGTGAACTGAGCTATCATCATCGCAGCACGTCCAGTCTGAAATACCGCTTGAGAATGGCCAAGCATACACACACACACACACACACACACACAGCTGATGCGAATTCTCAGCCCTCCTCATCAATATCAGGACCTCGTCATTTCTTTCACCCTTTCATTGATGGACAGTGTTACATTGTGTGAGAGATTATTTGCTCCAAATGAGAATTCTAGTGTGAATTTGAATACAGTATATGATAATGTTGTTGTCAAAAAAAAAAAAACATTTGCACAAAGCAAGCCGATCCACTTTTCCACGTTGATAAGAGCATTAAAATTAGAAAAAATAATGGGACAAAAAGAAATCAAGACAAATTTAGAATAGATAAAAAACGATGGCAAATGAGAAACTATTAATAGTGTTTGTCTTTCTGTTACGAATAATATAAAAGCAAACGCAATATTACTTTTTCATATACAGTTTACTTTCTTTGTTTAACAGTTATATCTAGTAATGTATTATATAAAACTGTTAAACAGAGAGCATAACTAATGAAGACAGAGAATGGGAGCACTGTGAGCTCAAGCGCTGCTGTTCTCAGAGCGGGCTCTCAGCGCAGTCAATACATTGGACAAACAGAAAAACATATTGGGTGAAGTAAATACTGTCTAATATATCGTCCTTGGCAATATATCAGTCGACCACAACACAAAAGTTACAAGATGGCAATGTAAGGCCACCCTTAAAAATATTCTTGTTTGCCGTAACCCGACCGACCCTGTCAATTTAGGGCCGACCCAATTTTTTATTTTTTTTTCCTTTTAGTCCGACCGACTTGCCGGTTGTAACCTGCGTTCAGACCGACCGATTTTTTTTTACTCTTCAAACGACTAATTCAAATTCAATAAAATAATAGGCCTATTAATTATATTTTAGTTAGTATTGTGAAAGTTGCTTGTGTCTACATAGCCTACAAACGTAGGCTACGTTCTTTCTTAAATAAAAACCCGTGGCGTCATAGTCATCAGATTATGTTTACACCATTGGTTTAACGTTACGCGTGTCACTATATGGCTTGTACGTTAGCTCGTTTCAGTGTTCCCGCTTGGTACCCGGTATTAAAAGGGCAACGGGGCTGAATATCAACCATTTCTATATATAATAAAAATATAAAAAAATTTGTCTGTGATGCAATTTTGCTATTCGCAGTCCAGAAGAGAGAGCGATCTCTCACCCGGAGCCACAGCGCGAACAGCACGACAGCCCTGCTTAATGAGTGACAATGAGGACAAAACGTGGTTACACTTTAGATCTGGGATATAATTCTAATTGTATTTTAGATTTCCGCTTTCAAAGATTATATAAAAAAAAAGACATTTGAGATGAAACCATAACAGACGCATTCTGTCTAGCGCAACTTTTCCTTCACAGCGTTGCGCTGTCATTTCTTCCTAAAACCCAAACGTACCGTCAGAATCAGCACGATCGGTGATTGTTGTAAAATGCAGTCTGTACTGTTGCTAAACTGCGGACGCGTTCAATCATTAAAAGAGCTATTAAAGGCACAAAAGTCTGCGCAAGATACGTTGTTCACGACGCGCGACGCGCGCTCCGAAATGCACTAAAACGAGACAAGAAAAGTAGGCTATCGCCTCATTTTGGGCTTCATGTGCGCATCTAAACCATCAAATATACATAAAATATAAAATGACCTGCTCTGAGATTCATTTAAACACAGTTTATGTCTTAATTGGACGTAAATAGTTGGGAGAAAATGATGGTGCATCAGTCATCTATTACAGAGTTCTGCATTCGGTCTTAAAGGGGCAGTAGTCTAATAAACGTGACGATTGAGCCAATGCGAATCAAACAACAAAAGGCAGATACAAATCACTCACAGCTCTTGAATGAATAACTTAAACTTTAATAAGCATTAATCTAACTATGATAAACTATGCAGTGTCATTTTACATTTGATTACTAGCTAAATTAAATTTCTTTTCAGAGAGAGCGACAGAATTAACTGAAAAGTAGCTAATTTTAGACCTTCCTGAAATTAAAGCACTGTGTATATAGGCTAATTTGTATCTTTGTTTAATTGTATTCTTTGTTTGACCATGTGTTTGTACTTGTTTTTGCTTATCTCATGTATATGCATAACAAATAGATATTTTACACATTTTGTGACTTGCCTAAAATGTAACTGGTCGTATTTTGCATTAACACCTAGAGGTGGATGCACAGTTTGAAGACCCAGTCAGTGACGTCACAATATGCATTTTTTTTTTTAAATTCGCGATCACCATCTCCAAAATTGTACCTTTTTTTTAACACTGAATCTTGGAAAAAAAAAATATAGACCTACCTACCGACCCTTTTTTTTAAAAAAAAATTGCTGTTACTGCAAACCAAAATATTTTTAAGGATGGCCTAATGTGCTTCAAAACCAAACCAAAGGATCATCTAAAAACTACGATGTTGTATGTCAGTGCAAAAGAATGAGCTTAATCCTTCCAGTCTAACAATACAAATCATTTTATTATTATATACTTTTAAGTAGCAAGTGTTCACAGCGAGTGTTCTGCTGAAAGACGAGGGAGATTCACACAAGAACAATAGACACACGCGCACTCAAAATCCTTTGAGTGAGTCGTCCTTTACGCCCTTGTTTTGCATTAATGCCAGCACTGGCCTAAATTTATCATGAAAAAAGCAAATGTGGACTAGGGCCAGGTCAGATTTGGAGGAAGAATGCATTTCCTGTTCCCTTCACATCTCGCAGCCCTTCGTTCAGCAGCAAAACTTTGAGAACTTCAATTTGACTTCTTGCGAGGGAATTAAATTCCATTTAGCAAGGGAGTAGATGTTCACGTACCTGCATTCAATTTCGTATAAATTTCCATCACTGGAGTTAATGTGCTTACAAGCGGCAGCCTTCAGAAATCTGCTTTATTAGCATAAAACCATGCCGAACTCGGAATACAGAGCAGGCGTTGCATGTGTGTGCGTTGTACGTGTGAGGCTTGTGCCAAGATGAACCCTGGCAACAAGAACGCCTGACCCCCCGCAACAGAAATAGGCCCAGAGCGGTACCCTGGCGCTGTCAGCCTTGCATAAATAGAGGCTCGCACACAGAGGAGCCGTAATCCAGCTTGTATCTCCCCCTCTCTCGTCTCTGCTGTCATGGATCAGTGTTCGGAGTCATGGATGTCTTTCGCTGGCATCTGGTGAGCAGGTTGGGTCTGGGAGGGCATCAGTATTTGCCATGTAGTTGGATATCCGGAGCGTGCACAGAGTTTTAACTTGCGACTGAAGCTTCAGAGAGTGAAGATAAGAGGCTGGTCAGCAGAAGATCTATGGGAGCCTGCAGCCGGCGGCCTAAATACGCAGTGGCTCGGGACGCCTGAGCTGCTCTCAGATAACTTATCGGCACAGCCAGAATCCTGCATTTCAGTACTACTATCACACACACAACAAATCATCACAGGCAGTCAATCATGAGACTCTGGCCCAACAAACTTTGTCATGGCATGCTAATGACTTCTCTAGTAGGGGTGTGCCAAAAAAAAATCGATTCACAGACGAATCTAGATTCTCATTTTAATCTGAAATGTCCAAGAATCGATTTAATAAATAAATAGGTGGTGGCGCAGTGGATAAGACACAAGCCTTTGGTGTGAGACACCAATGTGTCCCTGAGCAAGACACTTAAAGGGTTAGTTCACCCAAAAATGAAAATTAAGTCATTAATTACTCACCCCCATGCTGTACCAACCCCGTAAGACCTTCGTTCATCTTCGGAACACAAATTAAAATATTTTTGATTAAATTTGAGAGCTGGATCAGTCCTACATAGACTGCCTAAGGGACTGGCTCTTGACGGCCCAGAAAGTCAATGAAGAAAATGTTTAAATATTCCACGTGACTACAGTGGCTCAACTATAAGTTTATCAAGCGACGAGAATACTTTTTGTGCGAAAAAACAAACAAAAATAACGACTTTATTCCACTATTCCTTTTCTTCCTTGTTGGCCTGAAACGAGACTTCAATACGATTTCCATTGACGCATGCGCGAGAATTGCAATCTCCTTCAACTACTTCAGTTCAGTTCTCGCGCATGCGTCGTGGAAATCGTATGGAAGTCTCGTTTCATGGGGGTGAGTAATTAATGACTTAATTTTCATTTTTGGGTTAACTAACCCTTTAACCCCTAGTTGCTCCAGAGGCATGCGACCTCTGACATATATAGCAATTGTAAGTCGCTTTGGATAAAAGCATCAGCTAAATGAATAAATGTAAATAAAATCAGCTGGCTGTTCGCCTCAATTCTTGTAACTAGCCTATACGGGATGTCCGGACGTCACCACTCCCCCATTTTTTAAACGTGAGCGGCACATCACTAAAAAAAAGAGGAAACAAATATGGATGAGAGGGAGATCCAACCAGCCCCATCTTCACTTAAAGCTAAAGTTTGACGTCATTTCGTTTTTTACCGAATGCCTGGAAGCACTGCGCTGGACATGAAACACACAGTGTGCAAGCTTTACAAAACAAAGACCAAGTACTTCGGCAGCACAACAAATGCACAGGCTCATATCACTAGGCATCAGCCCGAACTCAGCGACACGAAGCAGAGTCAGCCGCCAGCTGCAGACCAACGCACACTTCAGTGCTTTACGAAACTCCCTGCCAACTCCGAGATCGCCTGCTTCATCACCAAAGAGCTATATAGATGGAAATATAGATGTTTTTTCTTCGTCTTCTCCGCTTGTTTTCTACATGATATTCGAGGTAAACCGCAACTTTCCCTTGGAAATGCATCTATTTTCAACCATTTTGTATTATGAAGAAGCACTTTATTTTTGTTCCAACTTATTTTATAGCTAGCTACTAATGAGTAGCAATTGAGAACCAGACCACGTTTTTGATAAAACGCACTTCCCTGAGAATTGAACTTAACAAATGTAAAAAAGACACTTTAATGTCTCGTTTGTCATTCTGTATAGCAAAGCAGCTGAGAGTAGATCATGATCAGAAACCCGATTAGAAATCATGGATAAAATCGTTTTGAATGGAAAATCTTTGAATCTAATTGAATCGTGAGATGGTAAAAGATTCCCACCCCATTCTCTAGTCTGGCCTCCTCCTCATCTCGTCTCCTTATTTATTCTCATCCTCCTACTATATCCTCTTTTACTCCTCCTCTTCCCCCCACCTTTCTTTCAATATCTCATCTCTCGTCTCAATTTCTCTCCTATCATTTAACCCGTTTCCCTTGCTTCTAATTTTTTCTTCTTGTGTCCATCTCTCTCATTTCATCATCTGTTCCTCTAATCCCTTGTCCCATTTCAGGATGTCTCCTCCCATATTGCCATATCCATCTCTTTTCCTCCACTTCTTCGCACCTCCTTTCATTTTATCCCCAACCATCCTGTCTTGCCTCACCTCTCTCTCCTCTTCTCTAGTTTCATTTTTATTTAATTACTTCTTTTGTCTCTCCTTTCCCGTTGTCTGGTCTTGTCCCATCTCTCCTCTAGGTCTCCTTTTCTTTCATAACCTCTCCTTTCATTACTTCTCCATCTTTCTTCACATCTCTTCTCCAACCTACTAACCTTATATCTGTACTCTTCTCTCAATGTCTCCTTTGTTTCTGTCTCCACTTTTTGTTCCTCTTGTCTTGTCCCATCTTGTTTTATCTCGTTTTTTTCTCTCCCCCTCACTCATTCTGTCTCATGTCCCCCTTACTTCTCATTTTTTCTTCTCACATCCATCCCTTCATCTCATTTAATCCTATTTCATCTGTGGCCTTTTCCCTTTCATCACATCTCCTCCAGTCTTGTCTCCTAACTTTTCATATCTTCCTTTCATCTCTTCTCTTTTCCTCCACCTCCCGTCACATCTCCTCTTCTCTCATTGAATCTCAAACCTTCTTGTCTAGTCCCCTCATTTCCTGTTTTTCTCTTCTTCTCTCCTCCTTTTCCTTTTACTTTCTCCTCATTTCTTATCTTGCCCTCCCATCTTCTCCTTTTCCTCCTCCTTTCTCTTTTTTATTCATTTTCCTCACATCTCCTCACCTTTCGTGTCCTCTCATCTTTTGTCGTTTCATCACCTCCCACCCTTTTCTCACATCTATTCTCCTCCGTTCTCCCCTTTGTGAGCTGTACAGACGTGTTTGTGTGTGACTTTGCATGTGGCTGGTTTTTACCTGTGGCTCGGTGTGCAGTCGGACATGAACCCCGTGATGACCGGACAAAGATCTTCTCACCACACCCCTGTGCTGGAAATGATAATAGTCCCTGAAAACCTGCAGACACACACACACACACACACACACAGGTGATATATTAGCGTGCTATTCCAAAGGAGCCATGTCTTACCCACCACACAAGGTCATATGGTCTTACACTCTAGAGGGAAACACACTCATTAACTCCAGCACCTGCTCACAGACCTGGCCATCTTTCTCTCCAACACACACACACACACACACACACACACACAGAGCTGCAGGTTCAGCCGCACACATCTATTTTTCTTAATAGTCCTACAAAACACACAACAGATCCCAAAACACACGAACACACACCTCTTCCCAATGAGGTACAAACTCTGTGAAAATTATGGAAGGCGGCTTCAGGTACTTATTGCCCACAAAACAGCAAATTTCACACACAAAAGCAAAGGGGATGGATAAGTGAAAAGATATGCCTTTCTTTCATTAACCTGATCCACGGAAGCTGTGATTTAGTTGTGCTTGGGTTCAATAAAGCATCACACAGAAGCAAAAATTTCACTGTATCTGGACCACCACACACTGATGTGTGGGATCCAGCACTCAGCAGGGCAGCTCATAATTCTGTATACTTTGAGCTTGTGTGTGCACGTATGTGAGAGAATCATGCCTCTATCATTACTCATCTTGTTCTGTTCCCAGTAGAACACGGAAAGCAACTTCTAGACGGCCGAATACCCACACACTTCTATCAGGAGTGACGTCAATGAATAGATCCTGCGCTATATAGTCCTAAAATGACATTCATTTATCAAAATGCTTCCCTGCTGGGCTTCTGTTCCCCTGATGCTTCACTGCAGACGGCTCTCTCAGTTTCCTTTGCAATCTCCGTCTCTCTCTCTCGCGCTCCATGTCCTCGTGATCAATAACATAACCTCTGCTGCCATCATCTACTTGTCTCGCTGAAACTACAGAGGTGTCCCCTGGGATCATACGAGGACAGAAATGCTTTCCGAGACCAGCGGGACTCAGCGTGAGCGTCTGAAGTGCTAAATTGGGTAGAGTCTTGCCCGGTGTTCTGGAACCTCTCAGAAAAGAAAAATCACTAATCTCATTAATATCTCAGTTGTTTCTCCAGTGATACAACAGTGAGAACGAAGCAAATAGAGACTTTTGCTAAACTGTCTCAACAATTTCACAAACTGTCGCAGCTGTTGCCTGCAATCAAAAGTCAGTAATTTCAATAACATATATGTAAAAAAAATTCTCATCAAGTTCTGCAGAAAGCAAATTATGTGAGCGTTGATATTCATTTTTATTTCATAGCTCTATACTCCGACTTTATGTCTACTAGTGTTTGCTGAGCTGCTGAATGTGCAGCGCCACGGCACAACAAATTATATTTTATCTGAGTTATGAGTTTGCAGACTGATTTGAATGTGATGAGATGAACAGATCGGGGCACCACGAAAATAACACAAAAACAAACCAACAAAAATGTTGTCCAATTCAGGAACAAATGACTCTTATGAACCAGTTCACAAAGTTTAAGTTTTGTTTGAATCTACTGACAATTTACTCCCTTTATTCTTCATATCAGGGTGGTAACAGAATTAGTAATATTTAAAGAAATATTAAATATAATGTCTGAAAAATAAGTAATATCAACTTAGGCTCAATCCCAATTCACCCCTTGGCCCCAATCTCATTCAATTTTAAAAGTTATTACTCCTCAAGTAATTGCATGGCATCCTTGCTAAAGTTACATAACATAAGTTTATAGCCTCCTGGGCTATAAAAGAGTAATCTGTGAACTAGTGTTGTCAAAAAACTCGGTACTTCGGTACCAAGTCGGTACTAAAAAAAAAAAAATGTTACGGTACCAGCTTTTCTAGGTACCGAATACCTAATCCAGTTCTAGACGCGCTGTCTGAAAGGTGCACAGTTGCGTCCTCTTCATAACACTGATATATCGCTCTCTCTCTGAATCCACTTGTTGAAACGAAAGGAGGAAAGAGCCACATATGAAATATTTTGGATTAGGCTAATGTCACGTTGCCATAAGAGGCCGATTACATGCAAATTCGCAATTTCAAATATAGGCGCGAGGCAAGCGCGCTCATAATAAAAACTCGTTGCATAGCAACGACAGACGCCGCGTGAGAGCAAGCGCTTTGGAGAGAATAAGCACGCGCAAAAATATCATAAAAAACACGCGCGACGTGAACGGCCTCTAAAGTGCTTTCGGGGTAGTTTTACGAGTACACGAGCACAGTAGTATCCAACCGACACCAGAGTACTGGTATTAGTATCGACGCATCCCTATTTATGTCATTTAATGTCAGTGCCAGTTCTAGGCGTATTCTTGCCTTTATAACTCGGCAGGTTTAAAAACCCTTTTTAAAATTAAATATGAATGCAGTTTTAGATTAAATAAAAGTACAGTCAAGTCAAATAAAACATGTTTTATCTCCTGTATAGTTTGGTGATGCTACAATAAGATACCATTCATCAACATTACTTAGTTCATATCAACACATTGAGTGAACAATATATTTTTACAACATATATATGTTTGCAATTGCAAATGTTATTTAATACAAACACTTGGTTGTTCATGTTTGTTCACTTTATTCATTGTGCATTAAATAAATGTTAATGGATTAAAACTTTACAAACAACTTTAAAAATGTGTTAGTGCATACTATTGTTTATTTTAGGTCATTTTATCTAATCTTTTTCTAAAGTGTTTATAATGCAAATGTGCAGTTTCCATACTTGTAACCGTGATAAACACTTAAATATATGTAAATTTAAACTAAGCTTTGGTACCGAAATTGGTACCGAGAACCGTGAATTTTTACTGGTATTGGTACCGAATACTGAAATTTTGGTACCGTGACAACACTACTGTGAACAATGAAGTTTTCTCTGATCTTCCTCAGTGTGGCGGACTGGGTCTTCCGGACAGCATTGTTAACTAGGATGAGCTCTAACGCTCTGGAGGCTGAGATCAGCTTCTAGCTTTTACAGCTAAAATCACAATGCTTGTGCTGTCAGATGTGTTGCACAATTCTCACAACACTCTACCTCTTTTCACTCTCGTTTTATATTTTTTGAATTTATGAATCACAGTTATTCTTTCTTTCGCCTATACTACGATTTTAATACTGCTACTGTGTGTTTAAGTGTGTTTGTGAGCACATTCTAGCATGTTTGTGTGTGAGAGAGAAAAAGAGTCAGGGAAGGATAAAGATGGAAGCAAAAAGGAGAGATAGAGAGAAAGCTGGATAGCATTCAACTTTGATCTACAGAAGAAGTTAAAGTGAACATCATTACTCTCTTTGGCCTGATGTGCTAGTGTATAATTCATAAACTCACAGACCAGAGATCTGAAAGATTCACTGCTCTCAGAGCCAATTCCACTGGACATGACTCATACGGAGAAACTGTGCCTTCATTAGACCTAAAGATGGCAAGGACGCTTTTACTTGCAGCCTGCTAGCACAGTACACCAAGAAGAAGGAGTTATTGGACTACAAGGAAGGTTCACACATAGAAACGTCTGTGAAGTGAGGCATATATCCCAGATAGCAAACTGACATTGAATCAACGTGGAAACATGACATCGAAACAACGTTGATCTGACATTGTTTTGCTCATCGAATTGACGTTAAACCAACGTCAGACGCATCATTCTTTCAAAACTAACGTAAAATCAACTTGAAATCAATGTTGTTTCAACGTTATGAAAGCAAACCAATTTTCGATTTTCATTTAGCTTTGAAGAATGCCGCGTCTGACGTTGGTTCAACGTTAATTCGATGAGCAAAATCAACGTTGTTTTGATGTCATGAGAGACGTCGTTTCCACGTTGATTCAATGTCACTTTGCTGTCTGGGATTTACTGCTGTAATTATTGCAACCTGTAAAAATACTCTTAAACTTTTAAACTTTCTCTCTAATCTTCTGACCTAAACAGGATGTTTAAGGGGAAAAAAAATACTGTTTTCCATGTGAGCTAGGCCCAAATCTTTAATTTAGACTATCGAATGCAGCTTATTTTGGTCAAGAGCTGCCTACTTGTACATGAAGAGAACATTTCAGTAATTTAAAGGGGCAAACACAATTAATTTAGCTTATGTGTCCTTTAGGGAGGGTTAATATGAAATAGATGAAACCACATGACAAGTCATCTTGATATATATATATATTTTTTTTTTTCTTTGCAGAGAGCGAGGGACCTTGCGATTGCAACCAACAACCAAATTTTTTATTTGGGGGCGTGTAGTGTTGTTGAACACCCCGGCTTAAGGTATATGGTGAAGACCATGGATGCGTACGCTGTGATCCCGACAGGGCTTAGGCCGTGTGTCCACGCCTGGCGTCTGTTTTCAATTGTTTTCAATGGGAGCGCCGCGTTTTTTAAATGCCATGAGCGTGACGAGGCGCTGAGCGTTTTTTTTTTTCACGCTGAAGTGCCGAACGCCCGGCGTTTTTTACTGGTCGCCAAAAGTTGAAAAATGGATAAAACACAGCGCTCATCACTGTCACTTTTTACCCAGCCGTCCAATCACAGTGGAGGAGGGGCGGGACTAAACCAAATTGACCAACTGTCACAACATTCAAACTGTGCTGCGGATATTCTGTATCATAGCAACGAAACGTCTCAACAGAAAAAACGCTGCGCTGCCAAAACGCTCTCAACCGCCCAAAGTACGGCGTCTTCAGCAGAGCGTCTAGCGTTTTCAGCTGGCTAAAAACGCTTTGGTGGACACACGGCCTAAATGCTAACAATTTCTCAGAAGGAGAACATGCTAAGTTGCTAAGCTAAGTTGAAAATTTAGGAGCACAGTAAGATCTTTAGGGGTGCAATGGAAATTTACTACAACTTTTTTTTTACATAATAATAATATTCATTTCAATACAAAAAGTACATTTGTTTTTTTTTAAAAAAGTAAAACGGTATTTAAAAGAATAAAAAAAATAGTTCACCCAAAAATGACTTTTCTATCAATAATTACTCTCCCTGATCATCTTTAGAACACAAATTAAGATATTTTTGATGAAATCTGCAAGCTTTCTCTCTCCATTGACAGTTAGGCAACTACCAATTTGATGCTTAAAAAAGTTCATAAAGAGATTGTAAAACTAATCCATATGAATTGAGTGATTTAGTTCAAAATTTCTGAAGAGACTTGATCTCTTTATATGATGAACAGATTTATTTTAGGCTTTTATTCACATAAACATTCATCAACTCACATAAGTTATGGTAAATGCAAGCTCAATCATGTTCGCTTAACATGCGAGAACCAATGCGGTTCATTCTCGTGTTACGCAGCACTTTTGAGCTTCTGCATGAAGTTTGTTCTTGCATGTCAAGCAAGTTTGGTTGAGCTTTTGTGTATGTTAGCTGATCAATGTTTATGTTTTATGTGAATAAAAGCCTAAATTCAATCTGTTCATCATATAAATCGATCATGTCTCGATAGAAAATTTGGATTAAACTGCTCAATTCATTTGGATTAAACTTTTTGAAGCATCAAAGTGTCGGTTGTGTAAGCTGTCAATGGAGGGAAAGAAATCTCTCACATTTCATCATGTTCCAAAGTTGAGTGAAAGTCTTGTGAGTTTGAAATGACAGAATTTGTGGGTGAACTATCCCTTTAATAATTATGTAATTATTTTTACTTCAAAATGTATAAAAAGTAAAGTTTTTGTAAAGCTGCTTTGAAAAGATATGCATTTTGAAAAGCACTATACAAATAAAGTAGATTTTAATTTAAACCTTTTGAACCCTCGAGCATTCTTTTTTATTATAAGAATAATTATTTTTCTATCACCTGCTTGAAATTGATTTTCAGGGGCGCAGTCCTCATTTCCAGTCTCATGTTTAGAAAGACATGAGATATTTGTATTGAAATAGGCCACTGATGTAATTGGCACTACAAAAACAGAACAGAACATTGATCATGTTACTCACACTGCCATCAATGGTACAGTTGCATAACTGGTTTACATAATCCCACAAATCAATAAAAATGAATTTTTCATAATTGCCATCGCAGTGAGTGGTAATGAATAGATTCATGTTAGATGTAGGGACGTGTAGGGAAAAAAACTATTCTGGGAAATCATCTTAACAGCCTTTGCTGCCCCACTGGGCTCCAAAGTAAGCGATGGAAGCACTGACGTTGAGCTATTGATGTTCTACAGCAAAATTCAATTCAGAGAAGGCAGAACACCTTACGAATACAGAACTGAAGCAGAAATGGCCTTTGATCAATAGGAATCTTATCAAGCATCCTTTTCAAATCCCATTTTTTTGGGAGAATGAATGGAGTCAAGGCCAAGGTCAGGGACAGAGAAGGAAATTGGCAGTGTATCTGTGGTTTCCATTTGGATTCTGATTCAGACTAAATCGGGCCTGCCTGTATAACTCACTCTCCCTCTTCTTTTTCCGAATCAGTTTCTGGTTCAAACATATATGACTAAATTAAACCAATATCTGTGTGTCTTGATTAATTTGGATTTGCTGAAGTTAGTTATTATTAGTTATTTGTGAAATGACTGTAGCGAGCACAACCACAACCTTTAACACCATGATGGTGACCTTTGATTGACATTCAATGGTGATGTTAATAAGGATTGTGTTTGTGTGTGACGAATCCAGAAAGACTGCAGCAGCAAATTCAAGAGGATCCATATGGCTGAATCTTAAGTTTTAAACCTCCCAGTGGGCTGAAGAATATGTTCAACTAAATTAGTATACGCCGCATATTTCCTCAGTTCGAGTTCGATGATGCATAGATTATGAATCTGCTGGCAGTGTTTCACACGTTTTTCGCCTTAAAAATGAAACACTCTTTTTCACACACTCAGATCTAAGAGTTGCTTTACAGAGGCTGACAGGGGTGATGGAGCAGTGTTTCTGTCCTACCTCCGCAGTCGCAAGTGATAACATTAATCTAACTGCGAAGAGAGAGAATTTCATTCAACCTTTTTCAACCATGGAGGTTTTCTTTAATAATATACATTTTTTTTAGAATAAAATGAAGGAAAAAGGAAGGGCGGAAAGAGTGAGGGAGTGGAGTGCAATGAAAGCACATAGCTGTGTATTATCTTGTAGGACTCTTCATGGAAGACAGGAGACCCTTGGACCCGACCCGGAACCAGTATGGGTTCGTGTCTACATTTTAAAGGGTCAGCCGGGTCTGGGTCAGGTTCCAATTTACTGTATTACTTCGTGTCCCGGGTATGTTTAACATTGTGTGTAATACCCAAGTCGTGTCGGTGAAAACCCGGCCGTAATCAGAGTCAGTCAGCGCTGTAAGTTTTGTAACTTGCAACTTGTAAGCCAGGAAATAAGGTGAAAAAAAAAACACGAAGCAGTGCGGACTATGGTAATGCAAGGTCACTGTGATCATGAGTTTTCAACAGTAGATGCAAACAACTGCTTGCAGCCTTGCATACTCACATTTAAATAACAAATTTCAAATCCGCAACAAAATCTGAAGTGAACTTTCACATTGTTCTATGATGCGAGACCCTCATATTATCAGTTCCGGGGGGTACATTTATGGCATTTCTCGGTTCTGCACGTGTCCGAGTCAAACTTTCAAATAATAGAAAGGTCCGGGTCGGTTCCGTGTAGCACATTTATGGGTCTCTTCGGTTCCGGTACAAACTTTTGGACCAGTGAAGACCTCTCTCACTCTAACAAAACCACTCTATACAAACCTCAAAGTGTCCCCTTTCAAAAGAGATTAAAACCTTGCATATATTCCAAATGATTCAAGAACAGCATGCAATTTATTTTGGGTGTGCCTTTTTTAGGAGTTTTAGGACAAATTTTACAGGAAGCCTAAGGACTAGATGCTTTGAATGTTTTTGACTCAACCATCTCATAAGGGTCATTTATTCAGGAATCAGACTTCACTGTTGGCACAGAATATTTTGACTCGCTAAAAATAACAGTTTCATAACAGTTATTCGTTCAGGAATCAAACCAGATTGCTCACATTGTACTTTTTTTGAGATTCCCTGAAATGAGTTGGAATCATGCTCAATGTAAGAAATTTACTTTGCCTTGATTTGTGACCAAGAAATAATGCACATCTCTTTATTCTACGTCAGGCGAAACAAAAAAGAAGATATTTTTAATTTTTGCCCATACAACGGATGCCAGTATATGGACAGAATCAAAACATAGAGACATTTAATAGAAAACAATAAAAGGTTTGAATTAGATCTTCAATGTGGTTTCAAGCGTTTGGACCACACTGCATAATGTTATAGACCAAATCAATAATTTAAAAAATACAGTGCTAAAGCCAAAATGCTTGCTTATGTAATATTCCTCAGTCAAGGCCAACAGATCAGTTCAACAGAAGTCGTATTGGCAGACTCGCAATATCAAAAAACCTTTTGCACAGCCACAGTAATTACACACCATATATTTCTCACTCTCTTTCACACACACAGAATCTAACCCTTACTTTTCTTTTCAACAGTCCATACCCTTTTTATGTTTCTGCAGTCATGTTGTTTCTATTCTGTTTCCCTGAGACACACACACTCGCTCCAGTCTATATCCCCACAGATGTGAGTCAACACTTACGCCACACATTCGCTCCTTCTCCAGCAGTCTATTTTCTTCTCTTTCCTCCATCTCTCTTCCTCTACCAAAATCTCACTCGTCTCCGTGTTGAAGAAATCAAATCATCAGGTGTGCTGTGTGACAACAACAAAACTCTCATTTGATAATGACTTTTCTGGGAGTAAAAAAAGAAAAGAAGATCTGAGGCTATCAGAAAAAGTCACGGTGGCTTTAACCCTCACCTGACCACAGATCAGATGGCTGGTGTTGGCGATCTTTATCAAGATCCATTTCCCCTAATCATCACTGTCATTTTACGCAATCAGTACAGCAGCCGGGAATGATTGGTTATCCATTACATTGACACCCCAAGATCCTCAATGTCATTGTGCGCACAACGTGAACGCATGTCGTTTGAGAAAAAAAAGATGGGAATTTTATCTGGGCTAAATTTGGATGCAAATCAGTCAACGCCGAAAATCCAGGACTGAAGAGTTAATTTACGTCAATTGAAACATGCTCGTATTATTCAGACTATAATATTTTAAAACTCCAAGAGAGAAAACGTTATGGGACAATTATTTTCTAAATTAGAGCTTGTCAAAGACTAACGCAAATTGTCAGGTAACAACATCTGAAATGCTCTTGGGAACAATTCTTATTCCTCAAGGGCAACCAGGCAGTCCAAGGTCACAAGAAACAGCTCCCAATCAAAAGGCAAATGACTGAATGAAACCAACAAGAGAGACGCAGAGAGAATGATACAGTCACAAAGTCAGACTGCTGCTGAGAGGAAAGGGGTCATTACCTGGGAAACGGAGACAGAAAACTAATGACACAGGCAAAGACATTCCAAGTTTAAAATACACACACACACCTACCTAAAAAAACACATGTACACACGGACAAAATGAGAGATCATTAGCACTCTGCTCAGCTCCACTCAGATGTGAGGGAGTTTCAGATGCACGTACACACACGTTAATCTCTTAATGTATTATTCATAAGAAGTCGTTATTACTGTCATTAAAATCTGCCTTTGATTCATTGAAATGATCAGTGGGAACTGTGAGATCTTCACTGTCTTCTAGACCCCTACTGAAAGGGTGACTGAACTAATCTGGTAAAACAACTCATTATATACCATCAGGGATTTCCACGTAAAAAAAAGGACAATCACACAGCATCGCTCCAAGCTAACGGTTCATCAGTGATTGTGTTTATCATCAGGTTTCGGTTACTGAAAAGCATCAAGGACATCAAGTTGAAGGACATTTCTATGAAGGTACAAAAACCTTTCATACGAGCACACTGATATCGAACGATATAGTTTTTTTGATGGCCGATGCCCATACTGATCCTTCTATCTATCTATCTATCTATCTATCTATCTATCTATCTATCTATCTATCTATCTATCTATCTATCTATCTATCTATCTATCTATCTATCTATCTATCTATCTATCTATCTTTACTGAAATAATATTTAATAAATTAGAAATAATTTGAAAATTAATAAAAAAACAATCTCTAAATTAAACAGATGGTAACTTTTTGATTCTGTTATCATATTATAGTCAAAATTGTTTGGAAAAATACAAATAAAATAGAAGTAAACACTGTTACTAACAGGGCACTCAGTAGGCTAATATGGCAAGTTTATGAGCACTGGGAATCTTTTTTTTTTTTTTTTTGAGATAAGGGAAACCCTAATTTTTAGGGATGTCCCGATCCGATACTCAGGATCGGTCTCAGCTCCGATACTTCTGGTTGTTGGGTATCAAAAAACGGAATATAATACGAAAAAGTAGGTACTATCTTACAGCGGTTTGCAATGATTCTCCTTTCCCCCACAATGCAGTGCATTACGTCACCTCGGGGAGAGAATTTACCAAAGCCCGCCTTGAGAGCATTGAGAGTGACTGAGAGACGAATAGTAGACGAGAGTATTCAGATAGCGGAGATTATAGATAAATACACTAGGTCTATATAGACAGATAGATAAGCTAGTATAGAGAGAGATCAGCAGACAGCCAGATAGCATAATGTTAGCATAGATAGCTAGCAGCTAGATAGACATTGGTAAGGCACGTCACATCTGGTCGCGGGGTGAGCTCCTTGACCAGTAACCAAAACAATGTAAAGACATTGTTAAAATATGGTATACCATTTCAATGGTAGCCGGCTAAAGTTAGCATTTCCTAGATCAGCTATTGCACTTTTAAATTGAACAGAAGAGACAGTCAAGTAGTTATAATGTCTTCTTTTTCAATAAAGTTGGCTATTCAATAAAGTAAATGCTGTTCTTTTGAACCTTCTATTCATCAAATAATCTTGAAAGGAGACTTTTAACATTAATAATTAAAAGAAATAAGAATATTAGAGTGATTTCTGAAGGATCATGTGACACAGAAAACTGGAGTAATGGCTCCTAAAAAACAGTTTTGCGTCACACAGGAATAAAATAAATTAAAAAAAATATTGAAATAGAAAACCATTATTTTAAATTGATATAATATTTCTCAATAACTGCAGCCGCCTTGATGAGCATAAGAGACATCTCAAAAACCTTACTGTCAAATTCACTTATTTATTTTAATTTGTGAACTTTTTGTTTATTTTATTCTTTATCTTATTTATTTAACATGTGTACACTATTTTTTCTGCCTTTTTTCGTGAAAGAAGCTCTCTACATTAATAAAGACATAAAAGGTCTTATTAAAAGACGCAGGGAAAACATTTTTAATCTAAAAGCAGAGCACAGAAAAGGAAATCAAACATTCCCCAAGCATTGTACACAGGAATAGCCTGCACAACAAAACCATGCTGATCTATTATCTGACCTAGAGTGGAGTCTGGCATCTGCTGATCACTCCTGTTTGCAACAGCATTTTCATGCTTTCAGTCCTCAAATCCAGTTGTAAGCCAGTGTAAGGCCAGTGTAATTGACAGCCAGCACTAAAGGGATATCGTCGCTACCTTGAGCAGGTCAAAGTTGCAGTGAAGAGGTGAGAGAATGCTAAGCCCTCCTGAATGAATCACATCTTTCTTTTTTCATTTCATCAAGCAATTGCTTTCAGCTTTCTCTCTTCCTCTTACACACCACTGAGGTTGACAGACAAAGATTTACACCGTTCTGATGGTGACTAATGAGGCTTGTTTCGCTTTAGTGCTTTACAGCCACATTCAGTCTAAACCAATGGTTCTCAAGCTTCTAGTACCTAGTCACAACAAAGCTCCCTCTAATTTTCATAATTATGTGAGCAAATTAATAATCCGCACCGAGCACACTGACATCAATGCACATTGTAATGTGAGAGCAAGCTTAAAAACCGAGCAATACAAAGCCATACTTTGATTAATATAAATATTAATATTCCTTATAATATTAGCATATAGTCCTGTAGTTCAGAGTAAATCAATCTTCTTGACCGGCCTTTTTTCAGATCTGTGGAGGCATCCAGAACAGCATAACAAACATACTACTTTATCAATGACTCCTTTTTTTTTTGCAAATTACATTTTGATGTTTCAGTAAAAAAAAAAAAAAAAAAAAAAAAAACACTACCAGCAAAAAACACTCTGCAAAATATCAGCTAATTATCATTATCGACAAGATCCCAGAAAATACTAAGATTTCATTTTTTTCCTAATATTGTACATTATATTTATAAGTGAAACATTCACACAAGTGATTTGTTAGAAAACACGGATTCACTCGTGAATAAAACTAATATTTTTCCAGCCAAATATTTATTTGATCATTTAATGTGATCATTTAAAGAGATACCTGCTGTTCTCTAGAACTGGTGCTGATAGTCGGCTACTTTAATTCTTTACTTTAATAGTTGGATCCTATAATTTCCACGATCACAGAATCGTGGACGGAATCGGCCAATTAACGCCAATTAATCTAGTGTTAACGTGGAATTTCGCAGAATTTTACATTTGGAATGAAATTCTGTTTTTGCGCGGGAGAAGAACGTATGTCTGGAGAAAAAGCAGACCGGGGGAAGCAAATCTGAGCGACACAACCCCTTCCTGTCATTTCAGCTAAAATGATGAAATCAAAACAATGAAAGCATCACGAAGCGGCTCTCCGCGGCTCTACATTAGTCGGCGAAAAATTTAAGAAACTCGACGCTAAGTGCCCTCAGTACCGAGCCGAACAGTTCGCACATGACTTTTACAAAGAGTTTCCCACACGAACTAATTTGTGGAGGAGTGCAACAGAATCAACACCGCCCGCCACATATTGCGCTCCGTTAATTTTTTTTTTAAAAAACGCCATTTAAAACACACAGCATATTCTTTCAGTTGCATTTCCTTTCCCTGGTCTCACACCAGGTCTGTCATTCTCGCATCTCTCTCTCTCACACACACACACACACACACACACCCCATTCCCTCCGGGCACGTCTGTCTATGAGGTGCCGGACTGGACAAAAGCGAAGTGACACTGTGCGAGAGAGACCAAGTGTGACTTTTATTTAAACTTATATAATTTTTAAACTTCTATAAATTATTTTACTGGACAGTTTAAAGCTCATAACCATATTTTGTTGTTCCTTGAAGTACTTAGAGTGCATGTTATGTTCATGCATTATTTGTGCTGAAAAGTAAGATTAAATGGCTATTACCGGTACCTCAATAAATTTGAGGTCATTCCTATTTTATTTGCATACATTTTAATAATTAACATTAAAACACATTTTTTTTACAACTAAAATAACAGTAATGGCTAACAAAAAAATTTAAATGGAAAAAACAGAATTTGAGAAAAAATAAAACAGATTTCATAGGGCCCTACTTTCATATTATATATATATTTTCATAACAACCTTTTGCAAAGTTTCTAGATTGACAACTGAATTTCAAATGCGATTGAATCTAATTGAATCTAAAAGTTACAAATTTAACTGGTGTGCAAAATTTGAATATCGCATAAAACAAACACAGTTTCCATCCAGTGAGCCGAAGAGAACAAAATCCTCACTTCCTGATAAATTGGCGCTAAATATCACTAAGAAAAATGGAAGTTGCTGCAGTAGGAAGAATTTTCCTATTTAATAAATGACCTGCACCTCAGAGCGCACAGCTGAAACACAATAAAGTTATATTGCTTTCGGAGGCGGGTGCCTGCTGTTCGGGAAAGCTGTCGTGTAAGACAGTTCTGGAAGTTATTTATACTAAACCGCTTTGAGGACAGATTTTGCTCAGGCATTTCAGAATGATTTCAGGTGGTGTGCAACAAGATCGGTCTTTCATTTCAATCCAGCGTTTTTTTGTTTTTTTTGTTTTTTGTTTTTATGGGATATTCCAAAATTGGATGAAAACATATAGCTTGTGATAACCATAACAATGGACAAAACAAAATTTCAATCATTCATATCATGTATTTTTCAAACCGTTCACTCAGTGACTTTTTTTTTATTTAAATTGACAGATCTTTAATAATAAAATAGTTCTGAGGACTTTTTTCATAATCTGTCCTGACAGTGATTATTTTTATTTACCGGATAGATAGAATGAGATGAGTTAAAAATAAAAACTTTCTTTGCTTTTAATTTGATTTATTGTCAGTAATGGATTCACAGTTCACACATGAGACCATTTTTAACCCAGTTAACTGCAGATTACAGTCTTTCTCTTTTAGATGTACAAACTGTATTTATAAAAGGCAGAAAAAAAAGCTGTCGAGTGAACCAACTTGCTTTACAAGGACTTTGACACGGTCAAAACCTTACCACTTCACATTGCACTAGGTATAAACTTAGATGCACAAAGAATTGTTGATTAAATAGAGGAAAAAAAAAACAGGTCTATGGAATAATTCATTTCCAGAGTCATATTAAGCACCATCTGAAGCATTCATCAACATCAACCAGGCATCACTCTCAAAAATGCTGCAGATTACAAACTATGACCTTTTAAAAAATTCCTAAAAGATGTCTTTTCCACAGACCCAGAATTACATACCCAAAACCCAGCATAAATTCCCAAAAGGGCTCATTACTTAGATCGGCTTTATAGGAATACTTCTGCTAACATTATTTTGCTATGTCTCTAGAGAGCCATTACCTGTCCCGACCAGCTTTTACCTTATTCTGAAACATCCTCTACACAAACGCCGTAATGACAATGATTCATTCCCTGTGCGCTTCAGAATTGACACACAGGAGATTCGGTAACAAATCGATGGGGCTCAGATGTCCATGAGCAAGAGTTAGTTATGCCCACTGTTTTCCACAGTGGCTCATTTTCTTTTGAACCTTAGAGTTGTGTGTGTGATTTAAAAAAACACAAGGTCTGCTTGTTGATGTTTTATTCAAGCGTGAAACTCGCAGAGGCGTGATCCGAGGATTGATGGCTATTGGGCTGGGGTTAACCAGCTTGTTCAGACACTCATAGAATATGTTTCCCAACAGAATGATGCTAGTTTGAATTACACTGAGCATCTCTACTCTACATCTATACTTGCGTGTCAGGCGGCGGACCTAATAATGGTCCTAGTAATGGCGGACCAGAAAGTCTTCTCTTTTACTTTATATTAAATGACATGAGATTATTAAAATGACTTACTAATTAACTGCACTGGGTTTAAATGAATTAAAATGAAGCCTTTCGATTTCGACTTCAACTGTGACAAAAACCACCGGCATTGATCCTAAGCGGTCAGTAACTTTCTCCGGCTGGCGGGACCTGATTATACAGATGACATTCAAAGAGAAAAACCTTAAAGTGACACCAATATAATTCTCTCAGTAGCCGTGCCAGCTGAAGATGAAACATGCATCTGTGTGTGTTTGTGTGTACGTCTATACTATGTGGGAATGATGGGATATGGAGAGAAAAAAAGAGAGAGACCACATCATCCACACTTTAATGTCAGCCATTTCAAAGGTGTTTGTCATCCCTTCTCTCAGCCTCTTTTACCCTGACAAGCTTTCTCTCTGCCTCTGAGTGAGAAGTCTGCACAAACTTTTGAAAATAACTGGACTAAAATATTCTGAAATATTACAATTTCAAATAACAGTTTTCCACTTTAATATATTTTAAAATGTAATTTATTTCTACGATGGCAAAGCTAAATTTTCAACAGCACTACTAGTCTTCGATGAATAGAAACTAGTTAAAAAATAAGAGTATATTTGAAAAATAAATCTTTTGTAGAATTATAAATGTCTTTACTATCCCTTCTGATCAATTTTTATTAATCCTTAAGGATTTTTAAGGATTAAACTAGCGCTGCACGATTTGGGGAAAATGTCATATTGCGATTAATGAGGCCAATAATGTGACCGCGAAATAATAAATAGATTCATGTAATATAATATATTAACTGAGGATCTCCTCAGCAAGCCAACATGCAAACTTCCGCAAAGGAAACTGGTAAGTTCTGCATCGCATCCTGAAGCTCAACGCACAATCATGTTCATTAAAAGTAGTGAGACTAAATTATCTTTCCAGTGCTTATACCACTTACTCTCTTATTGGGATCTTTGATCTTAAAATTAGCTGATATCAGTTGCTTTTTGTCTTTGTTAAATTTGCACACAGCACAAGAATTGAAGTGTTTTAACAAAATGCTATCAGATCAGTAAAACTGCATGAAGTGACCAGGTGTAAATAGGCCATATGGGTGTTGTCAATGTGTTTCTAGCTTATCGCTATGTGGTTGCTAGGGTGTTTTGGGTTGCACAAAAGAGCCCAGCTCCAAGTATCTAGAAATGAATCGGGTTAATTTTTCAAATTCAATCATTCAAATTCATATTGCCAAGCAAAGGAGATGACAATGAAGGC
The DNA here is from genome assembly GCF_988280905.1 of Pimephales promelas. NCBI lineage: Eukaryota > Metazoa > Chordata > Actinopteri > Cypriniformes > Leuciscidae > Pimephales > Pimephales promelas. The sequence goes on from NC_142793.1 coordinate 13,234,111, forward strand.
TGAGATACACCAGCACTGAACATCACAGTCATAAATCAGACCTCAGATCTGTTTAAAAACCACTGTCTAAAAAAAAAAAAAAAAAAAAAAAAGTAATAAGATATTTAAAGCCAAACAGCCTATGAGAGTTTCTGTGACATTTAAAAAACAGTAAGTAACCATTATGTTTTTTTGGAGATGTATGTCGAGCATTATAATGTGCCCTGCAAAGCTCTTCCTCCACGCAATGCTTGTGAAATCATTACGATGATAACGTTTGCTCCGCTTGAAATCCTTCCTTTGTGCCTGTGGACATTTCGGAGGGGGGAAAAAACCTACTACCTCAATTTCATAGATTTTTTTTCTAAAAGAGAAAGGAACATCTTCCCTGAAGCTTTGGTGCTTATTGTGAATGCTTTTAGAACAGTAATGACTATAATCACTAGCCAGTGCATTTACTTCAGTCTTTCTGTCTGTGTGAAACACCGCTGTAGTTGAGAGATGACGGCTCTGGAGGGATTTCTCACATGGCTGAGCTGTAATAAGACTGAAAACGTCCTCTAACGCTTCATGTTTCTATGGAGACTTTCTCTGTAGTATACAGTTGAGAGTGTGAAAAGAAATAGGCCTAGAAGATCAGACATGTTTTCAGTGTATTTTCCAAAAATATGATGCATTCATCAGTCCAGAAAAACAGAGTGAATGGACAGACGAGAGACTTGTTTTCTTTTCAAACTCGAAACATGGGTTGAGTGTCTTTGCAGCAAGATCACTGTACCATGAATGAAGATCCGTATTCAAAAGCAGCTTGGGGCAGTTTCTCTAACCACTGCTGTTGAGCCCCTGAGCAAGAAGCCTCACCCTTCAGGGGTGTTTTCTTGTGGGTGCACGTGTGCAACGATTTTTCTTTCTCTGTCAGTTTGTGTTCACCTATTTGATAAAATAAGGAATTTATTTCAGAAATTAATTATTTTAAAGTTGTGTGGGGAGATATCTGGAATATTTGCGAAATTTATTAGGGGGTTAGAGGTATTTTTTTTTTCACAATCATTTGAATGAATTTTATATTTGGGCATTAAGTTTCCAAAAGAATGTAGAAATAGACCAGCTTAATGTTTCCTCTTAATGTAACAAATATATGTTTTATTTATATGCATCAATATACCATGCAATTAATTGGGGACAGTACGACTTTAGTGTAAGGATGCACTCAATTGATCAAAAATGACAGTAAATGCACTTACAGTTTTACAGATAAAATTATTTAAAACAGTTATTTAAAATAACATGTCACAATATAAGTTTTTACTTTTTTAAATCTTACAGACTACAAATCTATAGTTATATTGGTGCGTATGATACATTTATATATATATATATATATATATATATATATATATATATATATATATATATATATATATAATATAATATAATATAATATTATGTTCCTTCTAGTTAAAACAAGTGTGAAAAACAAACCTTGATTACTTTTTATTGCATTTTAAACCTTATTTCTTCTTGGATTGAGTTGACAACAATGTCAATAAATAGTTTAATAAATCCTAAGCAATTTCAAAAATACATTTTGAATATTGTCAAATGGCTGAAAAACAACAATCTTTTTTACACTGAGCCCTATTCCATTGTCTCTTCCAACTGTAAATAAAGAGTTGAGAAATTTTTTAAAATGTAATTTTTTTATGCATAGCGCAAGATTTTTATTAAATGAAAAAAAAAGAAAGAATGGGAAGCAGAAAAGATCAAAAACAAATCACCAAGCTGAGATGGTGAACGGAGAAAGAAAAAGCAGCAGAGAACAGAAGCAGTGGGGGAGTAATTATTTAGCAATCTCCTGTGAGGAACTCCTTTACAAAGGCAGAAAATTACCCCATAATCAGACATACTCGCTTTACATTGTTAACCAAGGTCATTTTTACCATGTGTGCATCCAGCGTATGTACAGTATGTGTACTGTTCAAATAACAAGCTTGGGATACAAAAAATCCATCACTGAAGACAAATGGTACCCGTGTGCTCTAGACGGCGCGTGGTGCCACTGCACCTAAAATTGTAAGTGAAAATGCAGAAATGAGCAGATCAGGATGCACTTTGGCACAAGAAGTATGCCGGTGATTTGTTAACTTGTTATACATTCCTAACAAAAACTTTTTTGAGAGAAAAGTTGCCTTGACCGGCTATTCCCCAAATCCCTCATCCAATATTAGAGGAAAAAGCATAGATCAGAAGGATCTTTCTCTTAGAAAAGGTTACTTGGATAAATGCTAATTCAGAGTTGTGATTAAGTGTCAAAGGGTATCGTTTTAATTTTATCGATTCTGATTCTAATCAATCCCTAATTTCGATTCAAATACGGTAGGAAAAAAAAGAGAAAAACAGATGATTTTCACATTAGGAATGGGCGTGATATATTATCGTTTGCGATATACCGGTAAAAATTATCTTCACGATAAGAAGCAGTATTCCCGCAATACTAACGATTAATTTGATGACCCATTTTCAGCTTACGGGCAGAACACTGAACACTGGCTGAGCGCTTGAGAGTTTCGCTTTCCATCGTCCGTAAAAGCGCACTATTTCAGTTCCATTCAATGAATGCACAGTATATTTGACGCTATAGGGATGGGTACCGAAACCCAGTATTTAACGGGGCCCAGTGCTGAATTATTAAAGACCACTCAATCGATAAGCGGTTATCGGTTCTGTTGTCGGTAATGGAGAAATTAAGAAAATACACAATTTACTATTTACAATTGCTATAATTCATAGTCCAGAAGAGCGAGAGAGAGAGATATCTCACGTTTTGTAAACACGAAAATCGCATTCAGCATGACATGCAAGCGTTTGCCGTGGTATCGAACAACCAGCTTGTTAAAGTGAATGTATAATCCTGTATCTGAGGCAAAATTATCTACTAAATATGCAGCGCGAATTAAATATTTCTAACTCCAAACAATTAGCCACTGAACCAGCTAATAAAATTTTCTTCAAGGCTGTGCTGGTTGTATTTGAGGTAATGTTACAGGTCATGGGGTTTCTCAGATTTCGCTTGAAACCAGTATAAGCATTCGCCTTGATAGTAGTCCTGTCTCCATTGCGTATTTTAGTATTTGGAATATATCCCTCCACTGCATACTGTAACACCTTGTGCTTCGATCTGGAGGATATCGCGGAGGTATTGCTCCAAAAAAGGTCACTGACACGCATGGGTATACCTCTTCCCATCATGGCAATCTGTCGTGGTAAAATGGTTTAAAGTTATATTAAAATACACACAAAGGAATCGAAAAGTGCGCGTCTTATCGAATCGCTGGACACCTGATGCATGCTCTCTGGTCCTGTTCTAAAATACAGGAATTTTGATCTAAGCTTCATAACTATATTCAAGATATGGCAGAATGTTGCTTTTTATTCTGTCCAGGTATTTATGTCCTTGAAGACCCATCTTTTCTAAGCTCTGGTGTAGAGATGACGATTCAAATAAGTATCATGATGTAGAGACAAATTATAAGTTAGACAAAAAAAAAGAAGAAATAACATCAAAAATTAAATTCTATAGGAAACACTGATGTATAATGATGAGAACATGCTCGAGGAAAGTCTTAATATACTGAATGCAGTGAATAGGTTCGAAATTCGAGAAATTCGAAAATCTCTAAATACATTCCCTTTAAGCCAGTGCTTAAAAAAACAGTATTTTTTAATTAAAGTTAATAAAACAATGTATTCGATTTATATTTAATACCAAACACACATTCATTTATTCCATATTTGTAATCAGAGACGTGTTTGAGGACCATGATATCATCCCCTCTTGCAACAAACAATGCGCAGTCCTAGTGGTTGGTTAAGGGAGTGCTTTTGCTGGCCTTATGAATATTCATTCCCACCCCACTCTACTGTGAGTCAATCACCCAGAACAGCTCTATCTGCACTGTGAATTATGGAAATAATGATACAACACCTCCTTTTATTGTGGAACGCCAGTACAGAGGGAGAAAGGTGACATGTAATAAAACGAGTGAAGATGGGTGATAGGGAAGAAGAATGGCAGATTGCTTTAAGGAAATCTTCCCTCTCTGACAGCTCTCTTTGGAGAAAGGTAGAGTAAAGTAAAAACACAAACAAATAAGATGAAAAGGACTGGAAATAAACAGATTTTTTTTTATCTTCTTGATAATTAAATCCTAATCTTTTTGTGCTGTTTAAGAAAGTCTTTTCACAGGCGTTGAAATGCATGTATTCCTTTAAAAGTCTAAAATCTAGGAAGCAAATGATGCAGCTTCTTGATCAGGACATCACTGCATGAAGACATCCAGAATTTCCAGCCACTTTGGGTTGCTGTATTATTTATAAGAAATAAATTCCAAGTGCATATGACAAGTCAAATCTCAGTTCTGAAACTAGAAACTATACATACAGTATGTGGGGGATTGATTTAGAATTGATTGTGCCAACTAATAGCACTTTTTACAGAAATTTAGCAACCAAATGATTTTGCTAACGGCAAACACAAAAAAAGGAAAAAAAAAAGTGTAAAAGATACTCGGTAAGCCACAATCTTGCGGGTCAGTTCAGATTCAGAATTCACTGAATGGATGTCTTAGTGAAGTTACTGCAAAAACACACACACTTCTTAAGTGCTCTCACTTTCTTTCCTCCACACTGACTCCCTCGAGTCACACTGAGCTCGCCAGGACATGATATTTCAAGTTCCACCATCTCCGCTGATCGTATCAATCTCACATCGACCTCCTGCAGAACATCAGACAGAATCGTCTCCAGCTGCAAGACAGACTCTCTTTTCCTCTAGTTAGAGTCGGCAAAAGAAGAACTTTTAACTTTTTCATCAAGCACTTTGTAACTAAAAGTTCTCTCAAGTGCTGTGGGCTACACAAAACAGATGAATCCTTTAAAGATTAGAGGAAGTGCTGTTTGAGGCTGGTGGATAATTAGTCTTAAAAATTAACAAGTCTTCTTCGCGTACTTCTCATCATCTCAAATCAACAAATGCTTTTGAAATCTGCTGTGAATTGTGTCAAAAAAACCCAGGCAGACTTGAAAAGCAATGAAAGCTCCGGGTCACGGCACCAGTTCAAAGCAAACATTCTAACCGACCCTGCAGCCAAGAGGAGAATCCTGTATTCCTCTCTATTACCAGTCTGCCAGGAGGCATCAGATGTTCAGAGAGAATGCAGCAGGCTGAAGGGCCTTTCACAGAGGACGTGTTCATGCTACAGAAACATATATATAGAGCGCAACAGAATAGAATAGAAGGTGTGTTTATTGGTGTATTAACGTCTGTACATCACTAATACAAACACCTCATTTCTTTTATTTCTTTAAGTTTATTTGAATAGGGACAAGTACGTCACATAAGCTCATGTTCCATAAACTACAACATTTTAGCCAAGGCTAATTCTCAATGTTAGTCCCTAGTGGGCCTTTACATAAAATTACACAATACATAGTTAAAATAAACACAATAAAACAATATAACACAATATAAATGCAATATAAATTCTCTATATGTAAATGTATTTTGAACTGTCCCTGTATGTTTGCATTTGATTGCAGTCTTAGAACTCTGTGGTAAATGTGTGCTCTAAACTTTCTTGACAAACCTCTGATTGCATTTCAACAACCATGCTGTCAAGTAAACGTGACTTTTCAGATATTATCTCATCTCAGCTCCATCTTTGAGAGGATGAGTGTGTGTGTGTGTGTGTGTGTGTGTGTGTGTGCGACTGCAGAGCTGGTCCAACAATATGCGTTCTTTTCTTAGTGTGCTAAGAGCCTTGAGGAGGGTGTCCAACTTTTTCTAGCTCTGCAGCCATAATGATTTCTGAAAAGTTGGCAGAGGGGAAAGCCTTTGAAAGCATTTTGGCAGCAGGAAGATAGACAGAGAGAACAGGCAGAAACAGACAGCCGGGCAGTGAGAGTTCTTCATTAAAGATGTGTATGCGTGAAATATGACCAGGATTTGGAGGAGAAAGTGTCTGCATCTGGGAAGGAACTTTTGACATTAAAGACTTTTTTAGATTAAACAAATTTGAGCAGAGTCAATGTCGGGACAAGAAAAAAAAACTATGTCATTGTAAATAAATTGCATGTAACAATGTGCTATCTGAGTTCTATAATGAAGTCAATAAGAAACGGTGCTTACAAACGCAGGCTGAGACTTTTTTTCCATCAGAAAATGATTGGAAAGTAGTTTTTATATGAATTGGAGATTCATGGTGAATGTAGAGTGGGGGGTGGATTGTTGGGGGGGGGAGCTAAGTCATTTCAGAGGTAAGCAGTTTACTGCATAGATTAAATATTAAAAATGTTTAATACAACTTTTTTCTTGTGGACAAATGGTCACATGCTATATCTATCCACAGGAACATATGTCTGTCTCTGTGTGTGTCTGTCTGTTAATCGCATATCTCTCAAACCGTCCAATGGATCTCAAACTTGACAAGTGTCTTGTTACGGGCACGAGTAAGTGCAGTGCCGAGTTTGACGTTGTTTGGATGATAAATGCAAAAGATATCGCTAAAAGAATCACACATTGGCTTTTGCCGCTCTAGCCGCTGGCCACTCCCCCCTCCCACACTGCAGACTGCACGGGCATTTTGCACTAGTAGATAATAATCCCAAAAATGAACATTTGAAAAGAAGATATTCTGAAGAATGTTTGACTTTCATTTTATGAAAAAATAAAAATAAATAATAATAATAATAATTTGTGTGCCGCAGAAGAAAATAGGTTTATTAGGCTGCTCTCACTTTAAGAGCTGCACGGATAAACATTTTATTTCTCAACTATTTATGTTCACTTCAGACATAACAGACTGTTAACGAGGAAACTCACCAATACAGACATTTTGACATATTTTTTTGTGAATATGTCCAGTCAAACACAAGAAGACTTGAAAGAGAACTCAAAGCAGTATTTTTTTGCAGTTGGTATTTGTGTCTGAGGCGTGGTTTCTGGGTGCGTCCTTCGCGGCGCAAAACTTGCGACTGAATATTTAAATTAGTATGGTTTAAAACGTGTAAATGATAAACTTCTGTGACGATGCAGTCCTGGAGAGTGACAGTCGTGGAGTCGTTCACATTGTCTTTTTTGTCAAGCCCTGTGTAAATTAGGGGGTTTTGTTCCCCAAGTTTTTGTCACCATTTCTGAACAAGCTTACACAACAACAAGCTTACGGTATATATCAAGGTTTTATTTTAATTGAAAACATTGAACAAAATATGTAAACATAAAAATATAAAGAACAGGAGCGCAAACGGAAAAAAACGCTAATAAAGCAGACTGGGCCAATTACCGTACAGAACGTACAGACTCGAGTCAGCATTTGGTTATCATGTTTATATTGTTTCACGTTCATGTTGAGAAAAACAATAATATCCACATGCTCGAGTGAGAAAACGCGCTCACAGACGTTGCACAGTGCCACATTCTGATTTGAAACTTAACTCCTCTAATCTTGTTTTCCCTGTTGGACACATTGCTGGTTTTGATATATTATAATAATGCTATTTCTATAACATCATCTTCACAATGATTGTTTCAACCACTAGGGCTGCCAAGTCATCACTCCCTATTAGGTGTTACATGTACTTTAAAAATGTAATCATTAAAAATTAACTCCGGAGGCAACATACTGTGTGCCAAATCTCAGGACCTAACTGATTCTAAACTAACAGAAGACAATGATATCGTGACACTGTGGCAAATGCAATCAGCCCACAATACACTAGCCACCATTTCCCTCACCAACAGCTATGAGCGCAGAGGCCTTTAAGAGCTGTGCTCAGCGATGGGAGCAATCACGAGTGTTTTTGTGTGCAGACGCAGAGAGGTGGGGAGAAATGGGTGAAATGCGTCACTGAAGTGTGCTGATCAGCTGCCTGTTAAGCTGTAATTCACTCACACACACACACACACGCAACGTTAACGCAGCACATGCAAAAACAACACCAACTGCAGTCAGGACAATGAAAAGCTGCTCAAATCCCAAATTAAACCCTCACAAATGCTAGAATCCTGTTCCAAATGCAAATCCCCAACCCGCCTCTTCTTTTCTGAAACAATGACCTCGGCATTCAGCGCTACAGTCTTTGGTTTAGCCCTATGAGAAACTAGAATAGTTTAAGGGTACTGGAAATATAATAAAATGCTTTTTGGGGACAAGAAGTAGACAGGCAGATGTATAGCTTGTGGGACCTCAGGTGGTCGAAAAGCAAAAGGTAGCGTATAAAAACCCATCAGGCTGCTATATTTGATCAATTTTCTATGTATAGCAAATTGAGACAGATAAAAAGGTATGCTAAATGACTACTGACCTTTAAGACACAGGTGGTGTCAATGGTTTCTAAAGCTATAGCAGCGAACCACCCTAATGCACAACTAGAGCATATGGCGTTACTCTGCTGCTAATTATTTTATCTCGTTTCCACTGAATGGGTTTAGCAGCTGTTCACAACTCTCAGGTTGAGGATTCATTTTCTTCAAATGCTCCCTTAACTCATTCCTTTTAGTTGCAGTGATAACAACCAGTTGTTTCAAAAATTGTCCTAATTCCCCATCTGAATGTCTACATTTCTCAGGTATGCAGTGTCAGTGGCAATAAAAGTGACAGTGGGGGGCTCTTGACATGTCTAGTAGTCACGAAGATGGGAAAGTCAATTTGACTTACAAAAGCCTGTTCAGCTTGTGTGTTACACAGTGAATCAGCATATCAGCACTTGTGACAGCTCTAAAATTGGTGCTGGAAATGACGGGGAACAAGTCTAGATGTATTTAAATGAACTGTACAGCAGCCGCAAGAATATTGCTTTAATTGTTGCCAGCGATTGGTAAGGTCCTTGGCACACACACACACTCTTCACCTGTTCAGTGACATTCACAGCCTCCAGCGGGAGTGGCTCAGTCTTACTACCCCCCCGAGTCTCCTCCATCTTCTCACAGGAACATCCTATCGCTCTGAGGGATGACAGGTCTAGAAACATGACATTTAAGCCCTACTCGCTCCTTTTATCTCCTTCCGCGTCTGCAAACAGGCCAAAGCCTTCCCCGCAGGATTCCGGACAGGCAATCAAGTAATTATGGGCTTGGATAAATGTCTCGCACGTTTTTCAGAGGAGAGTGACAGGAGCTTTCAGAGCTGTCTTCTGTCATTTAAGATGGGTCATTTGTTGACCTGATGTCACTTTTGTCAACTTTAATCACTGTTTTGGGCTCATGCTGAGCCTCAGGGGCGACCAAAGACACTAACAGGTGTATTTTGTATTATAACTGTGTCTGAACCAGGCATGACTCAATAAAAAGTGTTAATACTTTTTGTTTTAATCAGGCCACAATTTCCATCTTCTTGCAGTATTTGCAGACCATCTTCTTGGTCTATATATCCAGCCCAACTTTCCTGTCATCTCAGAGCCGTACTGCTGAGCTCTCTCTGAATCATTTTCTTGCTTTCATCCATTTTTTTGGCAACTTATTCTCTTCCCGTTTTCACAATCTCTCTACTTTTCATCACAGCCTCTCGCTTTCTGATCCTGCCTCTATAGAACACATTTTTGAAGAAATATCATTTCAACGGTGTAGGATTCCTGATGCAAGGAAGATCCACGCCAAAACACGGCCACGGCAGGGGCTCAGATTAGCGTGCCATGCCTTCTTACCCAGAGACCTGCATCGCAAATCTCTTAGCTCAAGTCGCACTATCTGAGCAGAAAAAAAAAACATCAAATGGAGGAGAGAGAGAGAGATAGAGACGAGAGAAAGCACCATATGGCATCAAAAATTCAACTCAGAACACAGGGATCCTTCAAGGACTCTCACAATCTGTCTGAGAGTCTGAAATGAATAATGAAAAATCAATCCGCCGTGCTGGGTGTGAAAGTGTCCTGTGTTTGATTGACAGGTCAGTGTCAGGCATAAATAAATGGAGATGCAGGAAGAGCTTGTTCATTATTCCACACTAATGAACGCCAGAAATTCTGTGCAAACACAAAAAGAGCACGTACACACATTACAGTCTATCACAGTACAAGTTTTTAACAAGGATCATGGAGTGAAAAAAGTATTCAAGCTGCTTAAATCGAACTTTATGCATGTCTACGTGTGCACTTTGAAAGGTTTGTGCAGTCGTTAATGTGTCATTTACACATTTTTGTTTAAGAGCACTTATATACCTACATTATTAAAGTTGAAAAAACAACTTTGAACGTGCCCCTAAATTTTTGTTTTTCTTAAAGTTCAAGACTCTAATTCATTAAGTCAAGTCAACCAGTTTGGGGAATAGGAGAAAATAGATGAAAGCTATCCAAAAAATATTAGGACAGTGAATTATTTAGATATTTTTTAGGATTTTCAGTTCCGTTTTTCGGTCAAGTGCATCCAGAATTTCTGGTTTCGGCTCAGACTTTTCATTTCATTTCTGAATCACTCACACTGGTTTCAGCTTCAATGTTCTGTTGTATCACGAAATATACAAGCAATAAATGTCGTTTTGGCGCTCTGTAAAGTGTCCTGAACATTCAATCAGTATTTTGACCTTGAAAAGAACATGTATAAAACAGATTGAGAACAATCATATCACGTAAAATCAAATTTACTTCAGGAAAGCCATTCAATGCTCATAAACTCAGCAAGAAAAATCACTATAAAAAGGGGTCATTTTGCTGAATATATGGACTATATCACATTATCCTTGTATTTTTACTTGCAAGGAGCTAAAAAAAAATGAAATTCACCGCCCATATATTAGCATTAATATGAAGAGCTGCCTTTCACCAAATTTACCTCACAGATATTACTAATGAAGAAAACAGATTGGGTGTGTGCAAGACATACTAAAACGCTTATAGGATGCATTAGGAGGAGGCCAAACTATGCTCATTTGCCAAGTGATGCTGACATTATTATGGTTTGTGACACTGGCTCAGATTCTTTTTATTTATTAACCGCATTAATGTATGTCACCACATACTCTATGTTTGAGGCCAAGAAAGTGTTTAGTGTATTGTGTTGAAACTGTCAAGTGCCTGCACTGTCGGCAAACTTTGTGTTCCCCCAGTATGGGGTAGCGACTGCAACATTCACAGGTCATGGAATTCGTCGTCTCCTTGAATATTACCTTAACCAGCTGAATTCTCGCAGCCAGTCTTGAAAATGGTGGGTTTGGCCTTTTTCGCCACAAAAACCTCACTCTAAATCATCTTCTAACTGTGACTGTACTAGCTGCAACGTTTCAAATAGCTCACGGTTCAGTTACATTATAAAAGTTACCTTTTTAAAGTTACAAAAGCTATTCAATTCAGAGCTGATTTAGTAGGCTTACACCGATGCTGCAAGTGTCTTTCTTGACCATATAAGTTCACTCAAGGCATAACAGATTATGTCTGCTAGAATACTCATCAAGACGGACATTTTGACATACTTTTTGTGTGAATTTGTTCATTCAAGTGCAAGAGAAATCAATATTTGCACACTGTCTGAGATGAGTAGCCTACACATACACACGCGCACAACAGTTCTATTTCGTATCTTACTCTTGAATGTTTACATTGGCAAAACTTAAACGAGTTTAGTATAAACACCGATGGTAACGTCTGGACTTTAGGTCTCAAATGTCATGTTCGAGCATTTGGCACTCATACTGAACAGTGTTTACAGAGAGTAATCGTTTTGTTTAAGTTTTTTTGATTATCACTGTTGTAATGTATTATTTGGGAAACCAGCAAGTGAATTTAACTGGCACACTAGTGGCAGATTGGAAGAACGAGTCAATAGTTTGCTTGCTCATGATTGCTCAGACCCTATGGCTCAAATGCACATAGCAGGCTGTCTGCGTCTCCGTCTCCTTCCCACAGACGTTTAAACGCGACAATATGTAGGAATTTCTCCCTATTCCCTAAATCTATTTTGCATTCAAACGAATTGTGCTCTCCAGCGCCTTGCTTTTTCAAATGCGCGTTGCATCTACGGTAGCCATTATGTCCCAAAACCTATGACAGGATGTCTTCTAATAGCACTTCATCTAATAGCACTATTTTTTTTTAATCTGGAGCCCTGCATCTGTAAATTTACTCCTCCCTAAATGGCAAGAAATAATAGGTGTGAGACAGTGTTATCAGCTCCCTGTAGCCAGATACCACAGCATGACTGCGACACGTGTCTCCACAGATATGGCCTGCCGAGATGAGCATCTCTCTTCAGCAAGCAGAGGCGCAAACTGCAGCAAATGAAACTCAATGTTCGGCACTGCATCATTTTGCATATGGTGAGGGAATTGAAGATCGGATTTTATATTTGTTTTGCGTAAACACATTAAACACACTAAAATCACTTCAGACGCTAGACAGACCATAATGGATTAGAACAAAATACAGGGTCTTGAGATGCTTTTTAAAAGTAAAAAATTCGGTGGCCTAGATAGAATAGGCAAAGACATTCATGTATGTGTACTCTAGGGCTGTATTCAACCAAAGAAATCCTTAGTCGACCAAAGTCGAGTCCTGCTCGACGATTAGTCGACTAAAAAAAAAAAAAAAAAAAAACGTGATATTTTGATTAAACATTTTTTAAACAATTGTCATTGAGCATTTATAAAACAACAACGAAAAAACATCACAAATAAATAAAACTATAATAATAATATAATTATTTGAAAATTAAGTGATTTTTTAACTGCAAAAAGTGAAGAGCTCTGTCCTAGGTCTATAGTAGGCTACAGTCCCAATCGCGCACCTGACCACACCACACGCTGCAAAAAATATAACTGCTATCTGCCACATAATGAAAAATCCCAACAAAAGCTCTCGTTTATACAGGCTTTATATTCTTCTTTACTTTCAAAGCTATGGGTTAACTTTAGTCCTGACGATCAAGGCGTTTTAAACAACACTCAAAAAACCCCAAATAACTTAAAAACAATCCTATAATAGGCTGTACCGCGTATAGGTTTATTTTCGTTTTGTTGCATTATTTAGGCTATTTTCAAATGCGTCAAGTGTACAAATAAAAACGAAAACATTAAGAAAACACAATCTATTGAGTCAGCATGATATAGCCGTTAAAAGGCTGCTCACGTCTTTTGCGCGCTCAAGTTCGATTTTAAATGTAGGCGCGCGACTTGCGCGCTCATAATGGCAACGCGATCGCCTCCCTCCACAGTCTTGTCGTCTTTGTTTTAAAATGCAGCCAGACAAAAGATTTATATTTCCTGGACATTTTGTCGACTAAAGCCAAAACAAGCAGCGTTCTAACAGAATGAATACAGCATCCCTTACCGAGCGCGAGCAGCAGCGCAGCCAGCCACAGGTGCGGTTCCCGAGTGTATTATGTGTGTGCGCTAAACTGTGGCGCAGTTACAAAAATAGCCTAAATTAAAGCATTTTAAAGTTGGGGACAAAACATAGGCTAATTATATTTAGAATACAGTAATAAATAACTGATTATAAATGAATAAATATCAAGGAGTAAGTCATTGAAAAATTCCTTCTATTGGTAAAAAAAAAAAAAAAAAAAATGCAACTGGTCGACCAATAAGAATGTCAGTCGACCACGACGGCATCGACCGATTAGTCGACTAAACGACTAAAGTTGACAGCCCTAGTGTACTCTGACCAACAACTAAATAATAACACATTTTTACCCTGAAGGTATTATATACACAAGTGCGCAATTTTTTGTGGTGTGCATAAAACAAATTGCGAGATTTGCTCACATTAATTTTCACTGGCACTGTAGGGCACTGTTTACCTTTTGTCACCCCACACACACACATAATCATTAATGTGAGATTCTTCCAATGGAAACTTTTACATTCACATGCTTCTATTAATAGGCGGAGCCCTTCCCTACTGATCGGACACCAATTATTTCTTTTTTTCATGCGACATATGCCGTTTTAAAACAATATCATGACTTTGGATCAGAGGAATAATTGAGGTTCCACCAGAATAGTTATTTTAATGTGTTTGGTTGACTTCTGACACTGCATAAAACAGAGGAATTAAAACTGCTACTGCTCTTAGATGTGTGATCAGACTCGCTGGTTTGTATTGGTCAAAAATTAGTGACTTAATATGTTCAGCTCTATCAGTTTATATTAGAGAGGCGACTTGTGATAGACCAACTTGACATCATGACTTGCGTAAACATACACGCCACTTTCGAGTCAAGTTTCACTTTCAAGTCACTTTCAAGAGTTATCTCTACGCATTTTGAGCTATCCGTGGAGAACATCGCCCAATACTAATAAACCAACTGTGTTAATGAGGATACCCGCCAAGACAGACATTTTAACAATTTTGTGTGTATTTGTGTGTATTTTATGGAGCCACATTACTGCGAAAAATTTATTTTTGAAAAAAACATTTATTACAAATATTATTATTTCTATAAAAAGGTACATGATAAAAATAAGAACTGATCATTTTGTGGTGAGGCCAGTGAAAATGTTGGCAGGGCAAGTAACAGGGTACGTACACCTTTTCCAAGGTCATATTCAAGCACTTTCAAGGTCCATTTTAAAGCTTTCCAGCACCTTACATACCCGTAAATTACATACCAATACATAGTCAAATTATTATTTAGTGTTTTTATCACATTAAAATAGAATAAACCGCAATAAACCGCCAACATTGTCTTTCGTAACAGCAGGAGGATCAGATATTTAAACATGTCAAGTTTTATTTTTCAAAATTTATCACTGTCTAAACTAGATAATGCCTATGAATAATACTTTTCATTATATTAATGTCCAAATATTGCTTAAAAATCATATACATGTATCTGCCTGAATAGGGCAGTGTAAATATTGCATAAAAATGGTTGTCATTTGCAGGACTTTTACTTTTATACTTTACTGTACTTTGTTACTTTTACTTGAGTAAAGAAGTTGAATCAGTACGTCTACTTTTCTACTTGAGTACGGGAAGTGAGTAATTTTGCCATCTCTAAACTTTGGCTATGTTCACTGCATATTGAACAAGCCATAACGGACATGCAATACTTACATTACATTAACACACCAAGTACTAATGGCCCACAGCACCGCTGCTGAAATAATTTCTAGGGGAAACACTGGGATTTCAGCAGGGTTAGATGTGTTTATTGTTTATGGTCTGATTTACAGTTGGGTAAATGTGAGAGGGAAGGAGAAAGGAGAGGAGAAGAAGAAGGGAGAGGCGAGCTTAATTTTGGCAGCTCTTTCCACTCCTGTCCTCCCACATGTGCTATTCACAGACTCCTCACAGCGAGCTCAGAGGGCATTGCACTCACAGGGATTAATTCACATACAATGTTTCAGCTGTCAGACACATTCCTGCTTTCGTCTCCCAGCTAAGCGTTTAATACCACAACAACAGAAGAGGGAACATCTGGCGACACAAATGAGACAATGCGGGCAGCAGGGAAAAAGAATACAACATAAGCCGAAATTAATTTCCCCAATCACAGCTGACGCATCTCCATTCTAAAGATTTGAACAGTCAGTGACAGATGCAAGGGAAAGGCGACTCGACAAGCATCTACAAGGACTTCTTGAAGGGGCCATCGCGATTGTGTGAGTATGTGTGTGGGTGTGTATTTGTGCAAATTTGTATTCTTCTTGTGTAAAGCAACAGAGCTTGACAGTAAGAAGGTGAGTGATGTACTGGAACATCGCTATAAACCTCATGCAGCATTATGTCCACATACACAAACATAGCAACTCTCACAAGAAACAGGAGATGAATCTTTGATAAAGCATTGATAGCACTCACCTGCCCATGACTGACGAATCCATGTTTCTTTGCAATCCTCTCAGCCTCCTCGGCTCCCCCTTCGATGTGGACGGCCCACGTGTTGGTGTAGATGCCTTGGCCTGTAATCAAGCGTACCTCAGAAGCCAGGAGGAACAGGTACGCCCCCAGAAACAGCGGCAGGGTCCAGCGGCCCTCCATGAACAGGAGTGCTTAGTCTCTGAGCCTTCTGGTCTTCTAGATGGAGTTTGTTTTCTAATGCATCTGTGGGCTGCACTGTAAATTCAGCACTGTAATAACCTGGAGAAGATAAGACAGAGTATCAGAAAAGAAATACTAGCGCACCATGAGGCCCATCTTTTCTATAAAGCTCAGGTTATCTAAACATAACTGTTCTGTCAGAAAACATCCTCAGAGGGACCGTGGCGAGTCATAAATTTTCATAAAGGTGTCTTGAGTGCTATTGATAGCACTACACAAAGGGAAACTGGGATACCAACGACATTTTGTAGGACATGGAGAATGTGCGTTTCACAACTTGTACGCACTTGCTATATGCTTGTATCTAGAGCAAGTTCACTATGATGTTGAAAATTAAATCCTGTCATCATTTCCTCCCCCTCGTCATTCCAAACCTGAGCTTTTTCCTTCTTCTGGAAAAGAAAAATGTGCAGTGTTTTCTGTGCTCTTTCATGCAATTACAAGGGAAAATAAAGCTTTTATATACATAAAAGCACCATGAAAGTATCATAAAAGTAGAGTGATCTGTATTCCAAATTTTTAAAGCCATTTAATAGCAGTGTGTGAGATATAGATCACAGAAATTCAAATAATTATTCACTGAAAACTAGCTCTGGCATGTTAATACAAAGTAGTTTTTGTCAACAAATTATTCTTCTGAACTGGATTAATGAACTTTTAAATCAGTTGCTTACATAGAAATCAAATTAATGTTGTTCTCAAAACTATAGTATGACTTAATAATAATAATATATAATATATATGTGATGCGATCTGGGAAAAACCACCACATGGTGAAATTTGACATATTGCAGGTTTTCAGACCTTATTAAAGCTGGGCTTAAGCCCTTTTCAAATCGGTTTTTATTTCTTTTATCATTTGTAACAAAAGTTATGGTTATCTGAAGTCGGCTGATCGCTATGATTTTCAGAAATGGAATTTTGAGAAAAACAGGTTTCATTATATATATATATATATATATATATATATATATATATACAGTATATTTATAATGTAAAGCACATTGGTCAACTTGTGTTATTTTAATAGTGCTATATAAATAAAGGTGACATTGACATTAATTAACGGTCACGTCCTCGTACTCCCTTTTTTATTGCCTTTTTTTCATATCACATATTTTAGTAATCATCATAGATTAGGTATCATTCGAAAACTCAAAATTCAACCTATGAAAACCGTTTTGAAATTGGATGATTGAGAGGCGAACAAGGTCTTTTAAACCAACAGCTTCAAACTTTGTTGTTCTCTTGTGCTCCACATCACACCACACGATAACGCTGGATAAAAATAAATAAATAAAAACTTGTGGGCTGTTGTAGTTCACCCAGGACTGGACTTTATTCTGTTATGTGATTTATTTTGATAGGTGAACTGTCTTTGTAGTGTTAAGAGTTGGAGAGCTAAACGGGAGATATTGTTTTTTGCCCCTCCGCTCCGCTTGCGTGTTCTTAAAGAAAAACAAAGTCTTCAGCTGGCCATTATAAATCGCTATTTTTCTGCTCTAAACTAGTGAATTATATTCCCAAGATATATTCAGAGATGATAAACAAGATGTTATAGAATAATAATTTAATAAAAACCCAATTTTGGCAAAAAAACTGACATTCAATCTATATTTAGACCTTACTGAAAACGTACCAGCGTGACTTCCGACGGGTTTTTCCAGATCGCATCACACACACACACACACACACACACACACACATATACGTATATATTAGGGCTGTCAGTTTAGCGCGTTGTTAACGGTGTTTACGCAAACCCATTTTAACGGCGTTAATTTTTTTATCGCGCGATTAATGGTCTTTTTGTCCTAGCAAACTTTGTAGTTTTTTTCACATGCTTTTGCAAAAGGACGCAGCATATACAGTATAAGCATGGACTACTTTTAGAACGCCCTTGAATTCTCCTACCAGAAGAACATTTTAGGAATAGGAACAGCAGTCAGGGTCTGCGAAAGACAGAATGTGTTTTATCAAGGTTTGACATATACATTGGGATGATGGCCATGTAGCTTGAGTATTGCACCATCCATCAGAGAAGCTCTCCGACAGGAAGAGGGAGTCCCGTGAGAGTTGAGCAGCTCCTTAGAGACAGCTCAGTTCTTGCTGACTGTGTAAATGAGCTCAAAGCTTGGCTCAGGGCTTGGTGTATAACCCCAGACACCATCTAAACAGAGTATGAACAATACAGCCTGGCGTGTGCTTTCAAAGAAAGCAAGTGTGGAAATTCATAGTATTTTCCTGCTAGAGTAAAGGCATGACACATGATGTCTAGGAATAGTGTTAAAATTATATCGCCAACCTGCACAATGTCATTTAAAACAAGAGAATGCCATTAGCAAAACAATTCCTGAGTATGACGGCTACAATGCAGAGTTTAGCATTTAAATAGCAGCTCCTGGTAGGAAGAAGTGAGGATCTTGGTAAAAGGCCTGCTGAAGAAACAAACAAATCGTCACGTCTAAAATCTGCATTACAGAGCTCATTAAGGGCTGGCACAGTGCAGTGAGCTGGAGAGGAAAGAGGAGAAAACCATGTGTGTCTTACTGATGAAACCTGTGAATGTCACACCTCCGCAAGCACAGAAAATGAGAGAGAGAGAGAGAGAGAGAGAGAGAGAGATACTGTACCTGCACGGCACGTTTTACAGTAACAGATAAAGCAATGCTTGTCATATCTAAACCTAATCGATTGTTTGAACTAGTGATGCACCGATGTGAAAATTGTGGCCGATACCGATATTAATATTGCTGTTATGGCCGATACTGTTATTTACCAATGCCGATATCTCTGTATAGAAAACGCATAGCGAGGATTAGGGCTGCATGATATTGGTAAAAAAAAATGGCATTGCGATATTTTATTTTTCTGCAATATAAAAACTATTTCAGCAGATGACTTGAATAGACTTGAATGAATCATTCGAGAATGACTGGGGCTGTTTTGTCATGGAGTAAATCCGTACAAACAAATATTATTAGAATTAATGTAATACATTAGTAATGTATTAGAACTAATAGACTTCAATAAATAGAACCTTATTGTAAAGTGTTTCCGATTTATGTCTCTTGAGTTCAGTGTTGGACAGATCAGTTGTTTTAACCATTCATTAAAGTGAATCGGTTCAGAAGAGTCATTAGTTCGCGAATCGGACGCGTCAATAACGGAACTTTTTAGAGTTGTGAATTGTGCTAAAATAACGTTGCCTTTATTTTAGCACAGTTCACAAACATTGGCATAAAAAAAACTTCGGCCTTCCGACCTTTTACCATTGTGTACACTCAAAGATACTCAACTCAATTCATTAAAGGAGCTGTAAGATTGTGGCCAAAACTGGTACTGCAATCACTTTCAAATTACTGTAGAGCGGTGTATCCCCTTCCCCCCGGACTCGAGGTTGCCAGATGCGCTGCAGGATTCAACTTTTTTTTTTTATCCGACACGTTTGTAGCTTCAGCTGTGGTAACTAGTGCTGGCAACCCGGATGCTGCAACACTACTGACTCCGTGATTGGTAGATCGGTGGAGGATTAACCTATTTTGCAGTAGCACCTCAATGCAGAACATGAGATCCACGGGGAGGAGTCGGATCAAGATCCAAGGGGTGGAGATGGGTAGGATCAGGTCTGGGTTTAGGGATTGGGGGCGGAGTTGGGTAGGTTTAGGTGTATATAAGGTGGGATGAGTTGGATCTGGATCCGACTCCTCCCTGGGGATTTCATGTTCCGCAGTGAGAACCATCTCCTATTTTGACATCAGAACGATACCGATGTGTAAAAAATTGACCATATCGGCCGATATTATATCGGCGGCCGATATATCGCGCACCACAATATATCTTTTAAGCAGACTGGGTCAATTAGCAGCAGACAAGTCTACAAAAGGTAATGGATAAGAGGTCAGCTCTTGGAAAATTATTCGCAGCCTCTAGCACTCTTAAACATAAGCCATTATCAGCATTGTCAAATAACTCCCTTTCA